>NC_069137.1:900000-1177500 GCF_026914265.1 Mya arenaria | reverse complement strand
TTCAAGGGACATAACTTGGCATTTAATAAGGCTATAATTATGGTTTGATACACACGTGCATATTGTTACACTGAATGCACAATTTCTGGGCGTCCATTTTCTACAAATGTTACATAAATGTTCAAAAAGGACCAAAAGGTATTTAAAAATTCATTATTTCGAAAAGTGCACTTCAAAGAGAAAAAAAATCTGCATCGTAATCCGCTGGAAGCAAAGCGATCGGATGTCTATAAGTAACTTTAAATAGCAAAACATTTTTTTGCTCCAGACCTTCTTATTTCAATATAACTTTTAATGTCTAACAAAACCCTTTAAAAGGACCAAAATGTAAAAATCATACAATTAATACAAAACCATCATCTTCAAGGGCAAGAATTATCCTAACATATATGTAGGAAGTAAGTTAAAAGACTAATTTGTGATAACTGTTTAGCCATATTTTTCATATATAACTCTATAGGCACTTCCGCTTCAGTGGATTCCTCCAAAGTTGGCAATGAGTAGCATGGGTACAAAGCTTCATATGAAATATTATTAGTTGTTACCAAGTTATACAAAGCTTCATATGAAATATTATTAGTTGTTACCAAGTTATACAATGTTTCATGACTTTTTCAAACTATCAAGGGACATGACTCGACAATTGTTACAGCCAGAGTTATGCGCCTTGCTATACGGTCAATGTTAAAGTTTATACACGAGGACGACGACGACAGAACCGACGCCGACAACAACGACATCAAAGGCTTTTACAATGGACCGCCGAATAATCTTCGAAACATGGAGGAGCTAGATATTATGTACTTCTAATTACGACTTTTACAGTTCCAAAGTCTCCCTTATCTTACCGTTGATCAGAATGTACTAGACAATGTTTTTGAATTTTATCACGACTTTTTGCATTGATATGAAGTCAAAGTTTCATTCAAATTTTGAATTTTATATAATAATCTTTATGAACTTTAAGAAGTTAAAGTCTACATATCTTTACATTGACCCGGACTTCCGTACTGATTTCGTATTAGTTTTGGGCTAAACCATCAAAATACATTTGGCTAATTCCGCTAATATTCCTTGAACCAGGATATAACCAGAAGACTTACAAAACCACAAAGCAGTAATGTTTTTCAGAATAAACATTGCGACTTTTGCCGTTGACCATCAGAAGTACTCCTCCATTACGTATTTACCGGCTTACTATGGTTTTCGTCAATAATTTATGGATCGCGGTATAAACAGAGCCCTTGAAAATAGGAGGTCACAGATTCCTTATGAGTTTATGATGTTAGAATAAATATCGAGTGTTATAACTGGCTGTCAAGTACCAGAGAAGTGGTTGACTTAGACTGGGGGCTTGCTCTAATGACGTCGCAAATATGAACAATCAATCAGTCAATCAAAATCTTTATTTCCTCCTAAAAGGAGATATGTATACATATGTACAGACTTATATCTTATTTCTAAAGCATTTCAAGGAATTTATTTATAGTTTATTTACGTCTCATCAATGTACATCAAATATACAGTTCATACCACTAATAATATACATATCCACGAGTACATTGCCACTCAGATAAGAATTATAGGAGACTTGGGAAACATATTAGCAATTTGTAACTAAAATAAATAAATTATAATAGCAATTGGAAATAACGTGTGACCATACATAATCCCAATTAGTGGGTATTATCATGATACAGCAGTACAATGTTTGTAACATTTTACACACACGACAAACAGTCACTAATAAATTGGAACGATATCAGGAGAAGGTCCTTATTTTCATTATTGTCAAGCAGTGGTGCTAAAGGTGCACCCATCAGTTTCATAGTTAACTTGGATTCGTAACGTTAGCTGATATTTATAGCTTTTAAAGTCTCATTGTATGCATATTTAAATTATTAATCTGGGGACAATATCTCGAAAAAATTTAAGGTTAACAGGCTTAAGTAGCTTATTTCAATAAGTCCAAAACATACTTAAATTTGATTTTGATAAATGAAAAATTGTTATTGTAATTATCATAAACAGAAGTCATATTTTAGTCTAAAAAATCTTAAAGAAATAAATTATAGAAAAAAAAACGTGCTTAGCTTAATCCTTTTATAAAATGCACTATTACTCCCAAATAAGATTTAACGCAGTTAATACATTTGTTTAAATACAAAAGGATGAAAAATGTCGAAATAATGATGCTTATGAAGGACACCGTGTTGAATTCATAAGAAATATACAGAAGACACGGTATTTCTTCCTTATGAGAACAAAGTAGATCGCAGTAAATCTTTTAGCATTCACCAATCATTAAATATTTATTAATTAATATTTATTTTTCTTATTTTTTTTTTTAGTTATTAAATATATGGTTATAACATGTTAATAGAAATAGTTATTAATGTTTTCCATATATAATGCATTATTAAGTAAGTATTTGAGGGTGTATCATTCAAAATTAATGTCTGTTTTACATATGTATTGATTTTGAATAAGAGTGTCACTTTAAGAAGGTTCGAGAATTTTGGCCTGCTGTATACATGTGTCTGGCAACCTAGATGATTACCTTTGTTTATCATGCAATTCTACGAAACGCCTAGAGATCCATTGTCCGTCCTCGTGAGAAACTGTTAAAATGTGTAATACCAATCTCAAGACAGGGACAATTGTATCATATACATGTACAGTCAAACCCCGTTGGCTCGAACTCGCTTGGCTCGAACTGAATGTAAAGGACCGATTTCTTCTGACTCATGGTGAGCATTTCCGTTTGGCTCGAATTTTCCAACGCCCGAGTTTCTTTCGCCGGTCCCTGGGAGTTCGAGCCAGCGGGGTTCGAGGTTAATCGCCGACTGCCTAATCACATCTTCGTATACCTTAAATTTAATTTACGAGTTCTATCACGAAGCTTGCCGGTGATGACCGAGTTGCTACGATTGAACCAATCGTAGCAACTCGGTCATCACCGGCAAGCTTCGTGATAGAACTCGTAAATTAAATTTAAGGTATACGAAGATGTGATTAGTGAACCACTCCAAGTTGTCTCGATAAAACTCCTCAATTTCAAACGTAGGCGACCAGTCTAAAGATGGTTGACCACAAATTAATACAAAACTTGGATGAAAGTACTCAAAATATTGAAATATTACTAACCTTCAAATATTTCAACAAGCCCATTAAAGTGTTTCACGGTACTCTTCAATTAAAATCAATAGATACCCCGTTAAATTCAGTTTATAATGAGATTCCGTAATTTCAAATGGTGTTAAGTCGGCAGTGAATTTTTGGTATTCAGTGTTTCGCAGTGAATACAAAATGATTTTCGTCACGGTGTTTAGTCCGCAGTTAATATTAAAAGTATTTTAATTGACCAATACATCGCTTTCATCTTTGGATTAAAGTAATTGAATATCCATTTAGTTTGAGTTTTGTAAATCTAAAGATGAACATTAGCCGACTATTTTTTTCATTTATTGTTTTGTGAGGTGAAAAATTAATCTCCAATGGATTATATATAAAAACTAGATACATGTATCAATTTCAAAAGCAATATGATATTCACTAATTTTGCTACAAGGTAAGTTGTTTTGTATTAATGATGACATCAGAAATCAGTTCTGAAAAAATGTAAAAATGTGATACATGTACTGTCAAAACCCCTTGGTTCGAACTTGCAGGGACCGGCGATTTTCCCTCGAGCCTCGGTAAATTCGAGCAAAGCGGGAGGGCTAACCTTCAATTTAAATAAATCAGTCCTTTACATTCAGTTTGAGCCAACGAGGAATTCGAGCCAAGCGATTTCGAGTCAACGGGGTTCGACTGTATATCTATTTGATCTGATTGAAAAAAAATGATTATGATGTATATTAATAATAGACAAGAAGTGTCATTTGTATTTCAATATTACTATGATTCCCGTTTTATAAAGCACAATACTTCATAACCAAATTAAATTATCACCTTTTTCCTAAATAGGACTAATTTTGTGATGACGTCATATTGTTTTTGTGGTTTAATTGAGTTGGTACAAAAATTGATTGTCTATAATAGAATTTGAACCTTTAGTATAATCTATGCATCTTTTTAGTAGACTTGCAATTTGAATAAGTTAGCTAGATTTATATTAGAAAACTCATTTGATTTAGATAATGTCACTGGTAGTCGAATACGTTTTGGTAAAAGAGGTTTTCAAAATTGAATTTTATAATTTTGTACTTCAATGGTAACATAAGAAACTTTAATAGGACTAACGAATTATAATTTGAAGGCTTAGCAAACGTAAATCCTGCAATTTTTATACGGAGATACAACCATTTCGCGTTGACCTCTCCAATTGTAAATGAAAACCGTCATCTTTTGTAAAGGGCATTGACTCTCAAGTTTGTGTAAAATAGTTTTCAATTTTCTTTATCGAATGATTGATGAATCGTTTAAGAAACAAGATACAAGCCACTTTTCAGAGTCACTGACCTTTTTATCACTTAGTCAGTTTGTAATGCCTTTTGTATTTGTTTACAATATGTTGTTTTGTTCGATGCCATTATTTGTAAGAGCTGATATGAGTTTGGGTTCTGGTGTATAAGAACCTTCAAGTCTTGCTTAAGTTCAAACCGCTGTATTTTCTGTACGGAGTTGAAACACTACTGTGCATTTGCGTTTAAATATTTTCCGTGAATAATATTAATTTAAGTCTATAAAACATATGTCTGCTTGCTGTTAAGACTTCAGAAATTCATTATTTTGTTGGAAAAGTGATAAATAAATCGGAAATGTTACATTTATCGCTTAACAATATGGCTGTTCAGCCATCTGGAACATCAAGGAAAATAAACTCGGGTTTCGCGTACTGTAAGCATGTTAAAATGTTTTGATATTTCTTGATATCATAAGGTTTCGAAAATTTTAAATTATATTTATAAGCTGTTTAATAGACTTTCACGAGTATTAATAAATGACCTCGGGTGATTTCGGAAATACCCGACGATGAACAACGAATATGTCCGACTTGTCATGGAAAATACCGGAAGTTTGTTAATGAAATTCGCCGCAATATTGGTTTAAAACATTTTCTGTTTAATTTTCCAGACGATGAGTCGAGTACCATCGAAGATAAGGAGATTAAGGAGAAGTTCGCTCGTATGAACCTACAAGTTGCCCGAGCGAACGCGGAACTTGCCGATGCTTTACGACTGATAACGGAGACGGAACACGTGGTCACGGAAACTCATCTTTCCGTAGAGAAAGCGAAGGAAGAGGCGAGGAATATTCAAGAGGAACTTGAATTTAAGGCTAAAGTGAGTAACCTGCATTGAAAATGACGTCTTGATCAAATTAACTGAACATATAAATCTAAAGTAGTCAAAAGGATCTTTGACACTTTATCCATTTCTAGCTATGAGCGCCTCAATTATGTTTTCAGGCACAGCTAGTTATGACGTGGTCTGCAGTGACGTCAGAGTTACTTTAAGACATACTTTTGCTGTTCAAGTGATTTTGCGTTCTAAAATAAAATGTATGTAGACTGATATAAATATATAAAATAATGCAACTACTACTTGTTAGGGTATAAGTAGTAAATATGAAAACGTAGTACGGTGTAACTATTAGTAAATTTTACTATTTTTAACATTGTCTTATTTTGATACGTAGCTAACGGAAAAGTTTTCTAGTATGAACTCATAAATTGTCCGAGCGATGGCGGAACTTGCCGATGCTTTACGATTGGTCACGGAAACGGAACACGTGGTCACGGAAACGAAACCTGCAGTGACGGAAACGGAACACATGGTCACGGAAATTCAGGAAGGTTATTTAGAGGAGACGATACGTCAGGAGTAGGAGGAAACCATTTTTATTGTTATCTTTAAATATTCACGTGCATGTTTTTCTAGGTGGAGGCGCGCAGGAGGGAACAAGAACGGAAACGTCAAGAAGAAGAACGCCGTAAGATGGAGGAGGCGAAACTTCAAGAGGAATTGGAGAGGCTGGAGAAGGAGGAGGAGTGGAAGAGAAGAGAACATGGTGATAATATGCCGCCGGCCTGGAACACGTGGCCGGAATATGAGTAAGTTCTTTGAATACGTAGTTTTTTTGAATAATTGGTCTTAGTCGAACTTGCTAGAAATCAGCTTTAAAGCTGCACTCTCACAGATTAAACGTTTTGACAACTTTTTTTATTTTTTGTCTTTGAACGAGCCGATTTTTGCGAAAATCCATGGAAACCAGTTATATAAGACTGCTGACAAAAATTAGATCACAGATTTTTATATTTAAGATCAAAAAATGATGTTTTATGCATTTTTTAAACCGTTAGTAACGGTTCAAGCCATAGTACATTGCTTTTAGATCGGAATTATGAAAATCTGCGATCTGATCTTTTGACAGCAATCTTATATCATTGGTTTGCAGATAATTACGCAAAAATTTGCTCTTTCGTAGACAAAAAATAAAAAAATGTTAATCTGTGAGAATGCAGCTTTAAGGTTGGAATGAAGGAGAACGTGGTGATAATATAAAGCGTCCCTGGCCTGAAACACGTGGAGTATTTTTGAATACCTTGTATTATTGAATGTTTATACTCTTAGAAAGCAGTGTGTGTATACCGCGTGAATAAATACGTCATATATGCTACGTCAGATGACAACATTTTGCTAAAAATGAAGACTTCAATCAAAGATAACTTTTCTTTTACTACACCATTTTAAATGAAACAAAAGGCAGTCTATGCCGCTTAAAAAGCCACGTCTTTGTTTTATTAAAGGAGTTTGATAATGTGATAAGTCGCATCAATAAAAACGACAAACCTGTTTCCAAAGCAATGTTTTGACAGTGCTCCGTCAGACGGCCGTATTGTGCAAAGGTTTGTCGAAGTGTTTTAAGAAACTACACACTCAATCAATCTCTGGTAAAACGCCAAATGCGGGGCTCCGTAAGCGGCGTAGACTGCGCTACGTTTCATATAAAATTGTAAATGAATAGGAAAGTTATCTTTGTTTAAAGTCTTCATTCGAAGCAAATATTGCCTTCCGACGTAGCATTAATGGCGCAATTTGTCACGTGGTATAACCATACAGGAAAGGGTAGAATTAGAATAAATAATCTTAGTATAAGGTCTATATGCATAGTAATACTAGAGTAGAACTAAATAAAAAAAAGAAAAGAATAGTTAGTGTTGGTATAAGTAGTCTTAGTATAAGTATTATACGAAAGTATAAGAAAAAGGTGTCTTCGAAAATGTAGTATTAGAATAAGCAATCGTAGCATAAGTAGTCTTAGTATAAGTATTATTAGGATAAGTAGTCTTCCAATAAGTAGTCTTACAGTAAGTAGTTTTCGAATAGATTATCGTAGTATAAGTAGTCTTAGTATAGTTATTATTAGAATAAGTAGTCTTACAATAAGTAGCCTTCGAATAAATAATAGTAGTATAAGTAGTATAACGATAAGTAGTCTTGACATAAGAAGTATTAAAATATGTAATAGTAGTTTATAAAGTTCTTCCAGTAAATAAAGCCAGAAGAAAATCAGAGTTATCTCCTATCGCAATTGCGAGTTACAATTTTACCATTATTTATGAATTTTTCAATATCTAAGTCAGTAACAAAACTTTTTTATTATGAAAATTTTCAGATATCAAGTTGACGGGGAGCTAGGCTGTATTGTGCGAAGCAGTCCCGGTGAATTGAGTCAAAACGACATCAGAGTTACCTCCCTTGACCAAATCGATCATCCGGTGCCCTTTAGCGAGCAGGAGGAGCTCGTCAGCGCCATCTTGGATATCCAGGGGAGGGGTGAGGAGGCCAGACTTCCGGTAAGACATTGCTTCAATGCATTCGGAACTCCTCCGCCATTTTCCATCGAAAACAGCCGCGAATGTATAAGGACGGTCTACAATGTCAGAAATCTTAACAATTGTACTACGCTGCATGTAGATCGCGTAGTTATTTTAAATTAGCAGTTAAACTTCATGACTTTTCCCTTGTACTCTTAATTATGCATGCAATTATTCACTTCACTGGCAACTAATTTAAACTTAGATATACAAAATACACTTTAAAACAGTATAGTTTATGTATACTATTATTTAAAAGCTAACGAGCTACATCTAGAAATGTACCGGCATACATCTGAGGTTGATTTCGATGGAATATGTCCGAGAAGTTCCGAATGTGTTTGAATGGTGGAGAGTACGCCATTTTAAAGTGTAGAGTTTGACGGTACCACCTATTCTTTGAAAACGCAGCACTCAATATTTATCCACGTGTACACGTCCGAGCAAAAAGCTACTCGCTTAATTATTGCACAATCTTCACAAATTTTGATGACGAAGTACACAATAGTAGTCCAATTGTTTAAATTCATGACGTACATATGCTTTAATCCCTGAGTCGATATGACATATTTGAGATATAACATTGCAATATTTATTGTTTTTATACGCAATATAATAACATCATTTCCACAGCCGTACTTATATTTCAATCCGATTAAAATGCATGATCTTATTTATCTTAGGCAAAGCGATATAAGGATTGATCTTAATTACATGTGTACACAATGGATTCTATTTCACAATCCAAGTTTGTATTTTGTAATTTGTAGAAAATGGTAACATTAAAATGTTAAACAAGCTAAAGGTCTTATGTCACATGACATGGTTGTCACCATTTAAGACCCATTCGGAGCTCCTCGGCCAATTTATATCGAAAACAACCTCGGATGTATGCCGGTACATCAGTTGAAGTAGTTCGTAATTTTTTGAATTATATCATTTATGAAATGAAGTGTTTTAGAATTGTATTTATTGATCTAAGTTTAAATTGATTATCAGTGAAGTATATTATTGCGAACATAATTAAGATTTCCAAGAGTAAAGTCATAAAGTTTAACAGCTAAAAAAATACTACGCGATCTACTTGCAGCGGACTTAAACGTACCTCTTTTTGAGTATGTAAACCGTTCAAATACATCCGAGGTTGTTTTTCATAAAATGGCCGAGGAGTTCCGAATGTTAAGACCCCAACCCTAACCCTACGACTAATCATATATTGATGTGCGTGTGAAGGAGATCATATTCCCATGCGTGTGTGTATTTTTCAGGATAAACTTATCGTCTGCGTACCGTACCACGCGGGAAAACAGACGCCACATGGGCACTCGTCACGTGAGCCGGTTGTCAAGGTGGAGAATGATGGGCACTGGGTTTGCTTAGAAACGAGAGAGGAAACGTTTGAAAACCACAAGGTCATATATTTAACTTTTTTAATGACGGATCGACCTTTCCTTTAACACCAAATGTTCACATACACTCGACGAATGTTTTATCTTCGGCATATTCATAATATCAAATGAAATCAAAAACTCACAATTATCGTCGAAATATTTTTAATCTGTTTTTTAACAGGTGTCTTTTCGAATATTGTTTTGGTTGCTTAGCCATACTTCTGGTTATCTAAGAAAATGTTTAATCGAATCAGTGTTATCATGTTGAACGGGTATATATGTCTATAATCAGTTTGTTTGGTATGATATATTTAAAGTAAATATATATATCTTACCTAGGACCAGAAATTTGCTGTCGCCGAGGTCAAGGGACCATGCAGGGTTGCGGTGTTTTCTCGTCTAAAACGAGACTATTCTACCATATCAAAACGAGGCGGTAAAATGATGTCATCATACGATCAGCGAATCAGCTTGACGATACCAAAGGATTGTCTCGATGGGAAAGACCATATTATGATGGAGGTATTATTTTGACTGATTTGTAGTAAAACAAATTAAGAGGGATTGGGAACACAACGGATACATTAATTGTCCTTGGACCACACATTAAATAAACTACTAACCAATATGGGATACGCATTATGTGATATCTGTTCATTTTATAAAAAAAAAAAAATATTTTAGCTAAATTGTAAAGAAAGCTTAAGGAATCACTCTCTCATTTCCCGGGCAGAAACCAGTACTGGTGTCCACTTTGAGGGGCCCTGAGTAAGTACCCTTGGTTGGGATCGAAGCCACAACCTCTTGAGAAGCAGACACCTTTACCACTATATCATTCTCACCCTTTTGTAATATATATTTTACATTTTCGTTAATGAAGTGGATAGAGGTGGAAGAAATTTTAAGATCTTTTCATGCATGTTTGCAGCATTATGGCTCAAAGGAACGCAGTTTTGTCACGCTCTAATGAAGTTTTGGTGTCCGGCATTCACGCTCTCAATATGTTTTAAGACCTGAAAAATACTGTTTCCATTACATTGACGTATTTTTAAGGCTCATAGTGGTTGCACGTTTGAAAGAAAGTAGTGTTTTTTGTAAACGCGCTTACATGAAGGGTTAATAGGGTTCTGCCGAGCTTCGCTTGGTTTAGAGCCCATATTAAGGTCTGGATATATTCCCGTATCCTCCATGTGGATAAAATATGAATTAAGAAACCGAATGCTAGGGGGATTAACCCTCATTATTGAACGAGATTTGAGACCAATGACAACAGGTTAGCTGCTTACATGCAGTTGCTTGTGCTACAACGAAGAATGGCATATAAAGCGTTACTCGTCCGAGGGAAGGGCGGAAAGAGTGGTCAGTCCTGTTTAAATTGGGGTCGACCAGGGGTCAATATCATCAAAATACTTAAGTCAAATCTCAAACTCAATCTCAACTCATTTTATCATCAGACATCCAAATTTATTGAAAAAAATATATGATTTTAAAACCACATTATATCATTCAATATGTTAATTAAAATCTTAGGTCTAGATTCCAAGGAAAACATATTCAACAGCCAGAAATGTACTTGAGTACAATGATTTGCCTTTTCACTATTACTCAAGTATATTTTTTGCTCTAGAATTAGTTTTCTTTGAAATATTGTCAAAATATTTCAATAACATATTCTATGAGAAAAAACTTTCAAAAGGTATAATAACATACAAGATTTTGAATAATACAATGTGATAAATTGAGTTCAGATTGAGATTGAGACATAACTTGAGTATTTTCTTGATATTGAGGCCCGGCCCTGTACGCATCACCTTGCTTCTGTTGCAATGTTTTACCACCAGATCAGAACACAATACATAACTTTTATAAGGCATACACATTAACATGTTCGTAGCCAAATGCATATACTAGTATATACATGCACGGCGGTAATATAAAATAGTATTGACGTATTAATGTTGTATGAGAAGAGCATAAATTCAAGACCAAATATGAATATAGCTATTCAAATTATGATAAGCAATAATTAAATAAAAATAAAGCACTTTTGCGCTTTTCAGTGGCAATGTAAACAAATTTAGCAAGTTTCCTTAATAATGCTGCATTTTCAGAACTTAACAAATTACATAGTTTTTTCTTGGTTGGCCAATGACAATAATTTCGTGGTAAGCACATTTGTCTTATATCTTTATAAAATGGACATACAAGAATAAAATGATATTCATCTTCAATCATATTCATATTGCAATATATGCATTTTCTATCATGTCTTGGTATATTTCTAAATCTGCCTTCTTCTAACTTGTGTGCTGAACATCGCACTCTACTATGAGATACTCTATGGTCAACATTAGTGAGACACTATCGAGATATTTTTCATAACAAAATCTTGTTTTTATATCTTTATAAGTACAAAGTTTGGACGAATCATTTAAAGTCGCATACCATTTTTGCATGGTCTGATCATCTTTCAATAACTTTTGATAACTGTAATTTAGTGAAGGAGTCTCAAAGCCTCTACCCAGACTACCATCATATTCGATGATAATACGAGCCGTGCAATATTGTATTCTTGAAAGAAATTCCATTTTTCTATTTATAGGTCCAGCCCGTTGATTCGTCATCCGTGAACGACCTGAAAACGAAAAGCCCAAACTGTAAAGGACTTCTGTCTTCCAGCCCAATCATTCATATGGACATGGAATCCACCACCTTCGAAAAACCCGTCACGGTAATGGTTTTTATTTTTAATTAAACATTTTGTACCATTTTCGTCGGTATTGGCTAATCTGGTGAAGAATCAGAGAATGAGATTAAACACCAACCATGACCAGAACGCAAAACGGGTGAATAACTATCTCATACTTATTAATCGTAATCAAAAGTAATATTAGTTCGAACTGATCTCATGACGTCAACGCTCCTTGACAACGGAGCAGTCAACAGTTTTTGGAGCTTTGTGAAGACACTGACGATAACCTTCATCAATCTCTTTATTGACGTACACTTGTGTTTTGCAATGTTGTCTTATTTCCTTTGAAAAGTCAAGCTGTAAGCTGATATTAAACATTTTGTTT
The DNA here is from genome assembly GCF_026914265.1 of Mya arenaria. Classification (NCBI taxonomy): domain Eukaryota; kingdom Metazoa; phylum Mollusca; class Bivalvia; order Myida; family Myidae; genus Mya; species Mya arenaria. The sequence continues at coordinate 1,165,207 of NC_069137.1, read as the reverse complement.
TACACGTAGATACTTTATCAAACATTGAAAGTTTTGATATTTTTTAAGGTAACTGTGTCATTTGTTCTCCAGATCCCATTAATATAAGATAATTGTAATATTAAATGTTTGGACTTGTCTCGTGTTCAGGTAACCGTGCCATGTCCCCCAAACCCAACAAAGGCAAAGAAGATCGCTGCCATGCGGAAAGCAAAGGAAGAAAAAATGAAAAATCCTCCAAAGGTATTAACATTCCACTAGGTTTTTACTTTTAATTCTAACCCCGCTTGATACCATTTCATGGTAAGGAACCAGCACTTGTGTCCGTTTTGAGCAACCATGAGTGGGAACCGAACTTACAATATCATTGGTGAAAATCGGACACATTTACCACTACAAAAATCACCCTGGTGACAACCTACTAGGTGAGAGGCGGACACCACTAGGCAACTTGACCACGCTGACAGGAAATAGAATTTACAACTTATTATTAAAGAAACATTACCATTGCAAATAGTTCTAAGTTTATACAAAACATTCAACAATGTTTGTGTGGTCCAACACTACAACTTTCTTGTCTCCGTGATATACCTTTAAAGCTCTTGAACATTTAAGTATATTCCTACACACACATAAAGTGTGAACCTATAGTCAAAAACGCTAATAGAATATTTTATTCGTCCTGTTTTGGAAAAACCCTGCCGTTTCATTCTTAAATGGCTTTGAACTTTGGATATCAACTGATAAACGCGTCTGTTAATAACTACTGGCCTTAACGACTTTTAAAGGACACTTACAAAGCTTCAAAAAATAACTCAGAATTAGTTAAGACTCTACTGTTTAAGTGGTAGATGAAAATCTATGCTCAATGGTCTACAAAACCCCTCTGTTTCGTGTCATAAATATTTTGATATCATTTTACTCCAGATCCAAATTCTGCTTCCCCACGAAATAGAAGCCATCGAAAAAGAGAAGCAAAAATCTAAGCTTCAGAAAATGCAAGAACAACTTAAGGCAGAGGAAAATGAAAAGGAAGAACCTAAGCCTACCAAGTGGTACATGGGGGATTATGCTGTGAACGAAGGTAGGTATACATGTATTGTAGGAACCCAAGCCGACCAAGTGGTTGCTATGACTACATATTCTATATTATTTACATTTATCGCTTTATTAACGTTAACTTTGTGTAAAGTACGCAGGGAATAGTTTATTTGATAATTTGCACACCATGGGTCAGCTTTAGTTTTATTTTTCAAAGCGAGAAACTATGACGACATAGTGTTTACTATGAGAGCCATTTCCGAATGTGGTGACCAAAAGTGGAGATAGAATTAAAGCCAAAATTAACCAGTTAATGGATGCAAACACTGTTGTGATCCTTCACATTTAAAAGCTTGTTATATTCAAAATAAAAAAATACTTTTCGTCAATTATTTCCATATGACACATTCGCTTCCTGTCACCTGACATTTTTGAATACATTTCCGGTTCAGATGACGAGAACGACAACCTGTTCCTGATCAGTAGTCATGGCAACAAGTGGGCACCTGTTGAAAACGTAAACATCATGCAGGTGAAGTTGGATCTGCTACAGTTTGACCTGGACAGACCCTTAGACAAGTGAGTCAGTTTGGGAAACATGAAATGGGAAAACATTGGGAAAAGGGGGAAACATTGAGAAAAATTTGGAAAATAAATGAAAGCATTGGGAAAATGTGGAAAATATTGAAAGCACTTTGGAAATTAAATGAAAGCATGTGGTCAAAAATGTGGGAAATATTGAAAGAAATGGGAAATAATTAAAAACGTTGGGAATAGAGGGAAACATTTGGAGAGCATTTTGGAATAATTTTGGAATTATAGTGCAATCATTGGGACCCTTAGGAAAAGAATTAGAAACGTTTTGAAAGATAAAGAAAATGTAAGGCAATTGGAAAATATTTGTAAACATTTGTAAAACGTCTTAAACAGGCAATTATGATAATTGGAAAATAAGTAGAAACATCTTTTGATTTTTGTGAAATATTAAGGCATGATGCAAATATAAACACAGCTAATATCGCAAATATAGTGACACTTGGAAATGAATAAAACCCAAAATGTACACAATAACATAAAGATCAAGTTAAACCTTAACCTATAACGTTTATATTTACGATTTATTGGTATCCCAGGTTCATCCTTCTGTTTACACAAACAATATCAACATTTTCATGAAGATCAAGTTAAAACCGCTAACAACGCTATTCCGAACACCATTATCCGAAATTATCGCTATTTCGAAATTAATTTTTCGGTCCCGATTTTGTTCCTTCTACGTTTAATTAACTTTTTTATCAATATTCCGAAATCGCTTTTCGATATAATCACTATTTCGAAGTAAAAAGTACAGTCCCGTTCGGTATTTCACACCTATTTATTTATCCTTTTTTCGAATATTTTATTATTTATTTGTTTTCGTAGGTTCATGGTTCTACGTACAAAGACCAATGTCCTGGAAGATACTGTAGGCAACATGGCGAACGAGGTCTCAAACTTCCTCTCCCAGAAGTTGGTGCAGGTCATCCTTAAACAGAGGTGAGTTACATTTGTGTTTCATCACCATGAGACAGTCTCCAAATTCTCGACAGATTAATGTATTAGCTTTGACTTAATCATGTTACTTGCTTAAACTTGATTAAAACAGTAGCTTATTAGTTCGAATTTTAATGATAACATTGCTATGATCAGTTGCTATGCGATATTTACTATACGGTGAATCACTATGAGAAATATAAACAAAACACAATTTGATTCTAGGAGCGCAGCCCAGTTTGACACGTTGATATCAGTAACGCTATCTTTATCATTGTTTGAAATGTATACTACTAAACACAATGTTGATTCTAGGAGCGAAGCCCAGTTTGACACGGTGATATCAGTAACGCTATCTTTATCATTGTTTGAAATGTAAGCTTAACACAATGTTGATTCTAGGAGCGACGACCCGTTTGACACGGTGAAGTCAGTAACGCTATCTTTATCATTGTTTGAAATGTAAGCTTAACACAATGTTGATTCTAGGAGCGACGACCCGTTTGACACGGTGAAGTCAGTAACGCTATCTTTATCATTGTCTGAAATGTAAGCTTAACACAATGTTGATTCTAGGAGCGAAGCCCAGTTTGACACGGTGAAGTCAGTAACGCTATCTTTATCATTGTTTGAAATGTAAGCTTAACACAATGTTGATTCTAGGAGCGACGACCCGTTTGACACGGTGATGTCGGTAGTGCCATCTACTAAGACTGAGAAAACCCTGAAGAAGCTTTCGGAGGAGGGGTATGATGATGGACCAGAGCCTTCACAGGTACGAGATGCCTCACCAATGTGCGCAATGTGGTCTGGATTAACCATATCTATTTCTTTCATGCTTTTCGATGAAATATGGAGTTTTATGAGTGCAATAACAACAGTGAAAATATCAATTTGATATTTTCACTGCAAAATAAGGAGGGAAAATATCAACTTTCAGAACTACTTTTAAAATTGATTGTAGTTATTTCCCCTTGCCTATACTAAACCTGTTTTTTGGGGGGGAAGTAAAAATCTTTATTTTATATTTTAGTGCAGTTAAAACTGTAAATTCGTAAAATATCACAACTACTACAGCTCTTAGTTTAAATAGTATTTATTTCAATTTACATATACAAGGTATTTTAACAACAATACATATACTAAGGATTGGAAAACAAGTTTCTAAAAACTTATGTAAATTCCTTTCCTAATAGTTATTTAGTTCAATAAACATATAATATTCAAATCCGATCAAGATGCTTAAAATAAGATGTGTGATATATTTGCTTATATAGTGTTAATATTTCTAACACATGTAGCTATATAGAAGGTTTATCATCTCATGCATGACACACTTCCCCCAAACAGATCCGATCAAGCATCGAATCTCCTTGAACTTGATATAAACCTCTGCACACACAGAAATATTTCCTTGTTTTGTTCAAAAGTTAAGCGATCGTCACCGAAAAATAAATTATGAATAGTTTGTGCACAAGGAAGGTCATTGAAACATCGCTGTCTCTGGGTTGAGTATAAAGGGCATATCATGAGGAAATGGGACGCATCTTCAATTGCGGTGCAGGTGCATAAATGGGAGTCAATGATATTTTTTCTGTGAAGATCATGGTTAAGCGAACTACACCCAAGTCGTAGACGACAATGCATAATTTGGTTGCGGCGCGAACCGACATTGTAGAGTGGAGATGGTTTTGTAGAGTGTGTATGAAGTCTGTTCCGAGTGTCTTGTTGCTATTGGAAGGGAGCTCCAATCTCGGACTGTAGCAGGAAGAAATGATGACGCACATGACTGGGTGCGACAAACTGGTAGGGGAACGTTTTCAGAAGTGTATATCTGGCCTGAGACTGGGTGGGAAACAACGACGATAAATATTCGGGTGTCATACCTTTACTCATCTTTTAAAAAAAGAACAAGCCTATGTTGTTTCTTCTAAATGCAAGGGTGTCCCACTTCAAATCAGCCATAAGACCCTGTATGTTACACAGTTTGGTGGCACCGGTAACTATCTTCGCTGCTTCGATCTGAATTGCCTCGAGTTCACTCTGTAAGTTAGCACTACAGTTGTCCCAGACAACGTCCCCATACTCCAAAAGGGGTCTTATAAAGCTTATTTACATTTTTCAAGGCAGGTACGAGAAAGCATGAATTTAACGGAACGCATGATACCCAATCTCTTCTAAGTTTTGTCGAGAACGGAAGTTATATGATCTTTCCATTTAGCATCATCAGAAAGGCAGAGACCAAGATGTTTGTGAGAACGAACACTTTGAATTGGAGTATTGTGCATACACAAAGGGGGGTGATTCCCTCTATCACGTTTCCTAGAGAAAACAATTGATTCAGGTTTGGAAGGATTGAAAGTGACAAGCCATTTAGTTGACCAAATAGATAGTTTCTGAAGATCAGCATTGATTACAGCAGCTAAAGCTTCAGGTGTCTCGACCACAATGTACAGGCTAATAGCATCTGAAAATAAACGAACATTAGCTTCAATATCATCAACAATGTCCTTTATATAAATGAGAAAAAGAAGAGGACCGAGAATAGAGCCTTGAGGCACTCCCGCAGGCACGTCTGACCAAGATGAGGACGAATTTGAGACAACGACTCTTTGTTTCCTACCGGAAAGATATGATGTAAACCAGTTGAGAAGATTCCCTCTGATACCAAAAGAAGACAGTTTGTGAATTAAGCATCTATGCCAGACTCGATCAAAAGCCTTAGATATATCGCAAAAAAACGCCCTCACCTCCTTCCCCTCATCAAGAGTTTGACATATTTCCTTATAAAGGAAAGTAAGTTGATTTACTGTAGAATCCCCTTTGATAAAGCAAGATTGATGGGGAGTAATGAGATTGTTGCTTACAACGTAATTGTAAAGCTTTTTGTGATACAGCGTTCCATAAGCTTGCCTAGACAGCTAAGGAAAGAAACAGGACGATAGTTTGAGGGATTGGAAGGATCAGACTTTCTGAATATAGGAGTAACATTTGCAAGTTTCCAAGGCGCTGGACAGGTGGAGTAAATCAATGAGTATGGAGAAAAAGAAGACAATGGAGCCGCCAGAACACATGCTCCCTCACAATATGTCTAGGCTTTATGAAATCTGGGACACTAGCCTTAGAAGGATCCATACAACTAATAGCATCCTTCACATCATGTTCAGAAACAATAATGTTCTCAAGAAAGCTTCCAGTCACAGTAATAATATCAGGAAGTGGAATCTGTGAATCGTCAAGAGAGGATTGTGAACAAAAGAAGTTATTTAACAAAGTTACTTTTTCGACATCTGTTGAAGCTTCAATGTTGTTATCAGACAAGGTGGGAATGTGGTTTGAAGTGTTTCTATTTGTGCTTTGCTTGGATGTTTTAAACCATTCCTTTGTTGAATTTAATTTATCTACTAATTTGGTATTGTGGTCTGCTTTTGATTTTCGAATAATTTTGGTCACATCATTTCTTGCTTTTTTAAAATTACTCCAGGCATTATTGGTATTGAGGCGTTTTGCATGTTTGTCTAGTTTGGTTCGTTTTCTTATAAGCTTTCTTATATCATTGTTCATCCATGGAATATCATGTGGTCTAATTGTTGCTATTTTATTTGGGATAGTCTATGAAGCACACGATAAAATGGTTTTAGCAATTTCATCGGCAACATAGTCAAAATCATCATTGTGTATAAAATTCCAGTCCCTCATCGCCAATTTGTATTGGATCATATAACCAAACACGACGTTTATAACAGGTCACTTTAGGTTTGTCGAATTTTAAAACACAAACAACAGGACAATGATATCTTGTATCTGTGAATACAAATATGTTTTTTTATATGATGAATTGATTAAACAAAATGAGGGACATCTAATCAATATTAAGGGAGGGAACTCTTTCTCATTGCTGTAGGTTCAAATTGTCTAGACCTCTTCATTTGGTGCCTTCCTCACTTGTTCTTTAGTTTTAATTTGGTTCGGACGTTTGTTTTCTCCCTCCCTCCCACCCGGTTCTTATATTATTATTTTTATCTGACAAGATCTTAATCACAACTTTGCTATTATGGTGAAATCTAAACAAAGTCGACTATTATTTTAGGATATTAAACATTGTATTATGTTCTTACATTATTATGCTTTCTGATGTGGTGTATCCTTACATGGAGGATTTATGACATTTTTTGACATAACCTTTTTATTTATGCTAAAATTATTTTCAATCTAGCAGACTATTATTTCGGCCAAATTAAATATATATTTTACATTTGTCTTTTTTACCCCTGAGCGTAATAATTTGAATGAACTCATGCATTGTTTTACGTCACATTCAGGTTCTCAGCATCAACGAGGGTGACGTCATCGAAGTTGGTTTCCGTGGCAATATAAAGAGCAAAGGCGAGGAGGGGATACAGTTTGTGTACAACTCCAATCTGGAGAGCGAGACTGAATTCCATGCCTGTGAGGTGGACAAATACCTACAGAGAAACTTCCCAGTATATAGAGGCGTCGTTGAGGTAGGCTTATAAACTTCCTAGTATATAGGTGTGTCGTCGAGGTAGGCTTGTAAACTTCCCAGTATATAGGGGTGTCGTCGAGGTAGGCTTGTGTACTTCCCAGTATATAGGGGCGTCGTCGAGGTAGGCTTGTAAACTTCCCAGTATATTGGGGTGTCGTCGAGGTAGGCTTGTAAACTTCCCAGTACATAGGGGTGTTGTAGAGGTAGGCTTGTGTACTTCCCAGTATATAGGGGTGTTGTAGAGGTAGGCTTGTGTACTTCCCAGTATATAGGGGCGTCGTCGAGGTAGGCTTGTAAACTTCCCTGTATATAGAGGCGTCGTCGAGGTAGGCTTGTAAACTTCCCAGTATATAGGGGTGTCGTCGAGGTAGGCTTGTAAACTTTCCAGTACATAGGAGCGTCGTCGAGGAAGGCTTGTAAACTTCCCAGTATATATGAGTGTAGTCAAGGTAGGCTTGTGTACTTCCCAGTATATAGGGGCGTCGTCGAGGTAGGCTTGTAAACTTCCCTGTATATAGAGGCGTCGTCGAGGTAGGCTTGTAAACTTCCCAGTATATAGGGGTGTCGTCGAGGTAGGCTTGTAAACTTCCCAGTATATAGGGGCGTCGTCGAGGTAGGCTTGTGTACTTCCCAGTATATAGGGGTGTTTTCAAGGTAGGCTTGTGTACTTCCCAGTATATAGGGGTGTCGTCGAGGTAGGCTTGTGTACTTCCCAGTATACAGGGGTGTCGTCGAGGTAGGCTTGTAAACTTTCCAGTATATAGTAGTGTCGACAAGGTAGGCTTTTAAACTTCCCAGATATTGGGGTGTCTTCGAGGTAGGCTTATAAACTTCCCAGTATATAGGGGTGTCGTCGAGGTAGGCTTGTAAACTTCCCAGTATATAGGGGTGTAGTCGAGGTAGGCTTGTGTTCTTCCCAGTATATAGGGGTGTTGTCGAGGAAGGCTTGTAAACTTCCCAGTATATAGGGGTGTCGTCAAGGTAGGCTTGTAAACTTCCCAGTATATATGAGTGTCGTCGAGGTAGGCTTGTAAACTTCCCAGTATATAGTAGTGTCGTCGAGGAAGGCTTGTAAACTTCCCAGTAAATAGGGGTGTCGTCGAGGTAGGCTTGTAAACTTCACAGCATATAGAGGCGTCGTCGAGGTAGGCTTGTAAACGTCCCAGTATATAGGAGTGTCGTCAAGGTAGGCTTGTAAACTTCCCAGTATATAGGGGTGTCGTCGAGGTAGGTTTGTAAACTTCCCAGTATATAGGGTTGTCGTCGAGGTAGGCTTGTGTACCTCCCAGTATATAGGGGTGTCGTCGAGGTTGGTGTGTAAACTTCCAAGTATATAGTGGCGTCGTCGAGGTAGGCTTGTAAACTTCCCAGTATATTGGGGTGTCGTCGAGGTAGGCTTGTAAACTTCCCAGTATATAGGGGTGTCGTCGAGGTAGGCTTGTAAACTTCCCAGTATATTGGGGTGTCGTCGAGGTAGGCTTGTAAACTTCCCAGTATATAGGGGTGTCGTCGAGGTAGGCTTGTACACTTCCCAGTATATAGGGGTGTCGTCGAGGTAGGCGTGTAAACTTCCAAGTATATAGGGGTGTGTCGAGGTATGTGTGTAAACTTCCAAGTATATAGGGGTGTCGTCGAGTTAGGTGTGTAAACTTCCAAGTATATAGGGGTGTCGTCGAGGTATGTGTGTAAACTTCCAAGTATATAGGGGTGTCGTCGAGTTAGGTGTGTAAACTTCCAAGTATATAGGGGTGTCGTCGAGGTAGGTGTGCAAACTTCCAAGTATATAGGGGTGTCGTCGAGTTAGGTGTGTAAACTTCCAAGTATATAGGGGTGTCGTCGAGGTAGGTGTGTAAACTTCCAAGTATATAAGGGTGTCGTCGAGGTAGGTGTGCAAACTTCCAAGTATATAGGGGTGTCGTCGAGGTAGGTGTGCAAACTTCCAAGTATATAGGGGTGTCGTCGAGGTAGGTGTGCAAACTTCCAAGTATATAGTGGTGTCGTCGAGGTAGGTGTGCAAACTTCCAAGTATATAGGGGTGTCGTCGAGGTAGGTGTGCAAACTTCCAAGTATATAGGGGTTAGATAGTTAACAGAGTAGCGAGATCGAGACAAACTCGCAAAGAAACGTTCATGTGTTCTTTTATTTGAACGTCCATGCGTACGCCCATGTGTACGTTCATGTGAACGTTCATGTGTACGTCCATGAGTACGTTGATGTATACATTCATGTGTATGCCAATGTATGCATTCATGAGTACGTTCATATTTTCATTCATGTTTACGCCGATGTGTATGTTCATGTGTATGTTCAAGTGTACATTCATGTGTACGTTTATGTGTACATTTATGTGTACTTCCATGTGTACGCTCATGTATACGTCCATGTGAACATTCATGTGTACGTTCAAAGGTACGTTCATGTGTACACTCATTTGTACGTTACGTTCATGTGTACTATCATGCGTATGTTACGTGTATGTGTACGCTAACGTGTACTTTACGTTCATGTGTATGTTACATTCATATGTACGTTTATGTGTACGTTACGTTCATGTGAACGTTTTTGTGTACGTTCGTGTGTCCGTTCATACTTCATGTGTAAGCTCATGTGTACGTTCATGTGTACGCTCATATAAACGCTCATATATACGCTCATGTGTACGTTCATGTCGTCCATGTGTACGTTCATGTCGTCCATGTGTACGCTCATATATACGCTCATGTCGTTCATGTGTACGCTCATATATACGCTCATGTGTACGTTCATGTCGTCCATGTGTACGTTCATGTATACCGTGATATTGTCAAGGTATGATAATGTTTGTAAATGTTCATGTTTAATCCTTGACCAAGTGCGGTCCTGCTTGGTCAAAATTAATAATAATATTAATAATTAAAAAATCAATTTTACCTTTTTTCCAAATGCAGGTGTACCGGAACTACAAGGTGAAGAACCAGACGAAACGGAAACGACACGACTCCACGGACGACCAAGACGAGTCCCCGTATGAACACAAGCGAGAGCTAATGTGTGAATTGGCTATTAACATTCCGAAGGTAAATGGCTTTGCTACGGAAACACCCGAATAATTTCATTGGTTCCGACCTTCTACGTCAAAGCAGTCCTGACAGGACCGGAAATATTTCATGAGCGCCGATCTTTTCCGAACTTAAGCGGGATCTGACGTGTGTATTGGTCACAAACATAACAAATGTTTTGTCCTTATTTGTTGCGTATTCTTAATGATTTTAATTGTCTTTAATACAAAAAGAGCCCCCATTTTAATATAGCATGGGCTGATGTATGTATTTGCTCATAATTATTCATACATATTCAGATTTTTATGGTCCCTTACCTTTCTATCTTCATTTTATTTATCAATTAAAGAAAACAAAATCTTGTTCAGGTTTTGTTAGATTTTGCTACGTAAATACCCGAAGTATTTCATTGGTCCCGAACTTTCACGAACTCCTATTAAAGTGACTATACACCCGATTGGCACCAAAAAAAGTTTTTCTGTGAAGAATCTCAGGACAATCATTTAATAAAATGTTTTACTCTTTGATATCATAATTGTAAAAAAATACCAAAATGTAAAAATAATCGAGTCAGTGACCGGGTTCAAACCGGATTCGCCAAAATTTCAGTCCAGTGCTGTATCCACTTTGCTACGAAGGTTTATACTAAACATTTTGAATATTCAAGCTATATACCCAACTTGGTTATATCACGTGAAAACATTGACTTACCAATCACGCATTAGAATGAATTGTACTAGGTTTACATACCTATTTTTTTCTAATGGAAAATTACGAAAATACTGCGAAAAATAAATTAATTGTAAACTATGTAGTACTTCAGTTAGTAAGTTTCCATGCATTATACACATCGATACCAAACTTATGGCAGTTTTCGACAATTTTCTTTTATTTTCGCTATTTCATCATACGGTGTATAGCTCCTTTAACAGAAACACCCGAATTAGTTCATTAGTCCCGAACTTTCACGAACTCTTATTTACGGAAGCACCCGAATTATTTCATTAGTCCCGAACTTTCACGAACTCTTATTAACGGAAACACCCGAATTATTTCATTAGTCCCAAACTTTCACGAACTCTAATTAGCGGAAACAACCGAATTATTTCATTAGTCCCGAACTTTCACGAACTCTTATTAACGGAAGCACCCGAATTATTTTATTTGTCCCGAACTTTCACGAACTCTTATTAACGGAAATACCCGAACTATTTCATCAGTCCCGAACTTTCACGATCTTTCAGTACCACGTTGAGCAAAACTCAACGGTTCACCGCGCACCAGTCACCATCCGGAACACGACAGATCCGGTGAATGACGATCTTGTCCGATTTCTGGCTGAGGAACTCGGAGATGAGTGGAAGACGGTAAGTGGCTTTTACTAGATTACCGTACATTATATATAAACCCCTGTAATGAACTGGTTCAAATAAAAACTACCTTTCCGTTTATCTAAGATGCACAGTTTTGTTTTCCGCTTTAAAGTTCGACTTCAGTCATACCCCCTTTGCTCGAACTCGCTTTTCTCGAGTTCCTCGTTGGCTCGAACTAGATGTTAAGAACCGATTTTTATTCTATAGGTGGACATTCCTGCTTGGCTCGAATTTTTCCGAGGCTCGAGGTATTTGGGCTGGTCCCTGGGTGTTCGAGCCCACGGGGTTCGACTGTATTAATTATCTTATATTTACAGGTCGGCAACTACCTGAGCGTGAGTAAGCCCCGGATTCAGGCGATCCTACGTAACCTGGCGTATGGTGATTGTTCAGAAGTGGACGCGAAGTATGACATGCTTATGACATGGTTAAAAAAGACGCCAAAGGCCGTAGACAAGGTCAGTACTTATTACATTGAAATTTACGGAGATATAAGTTACAAGGACAAACACATGATGTATCATTTTCCAAAATACATTTACTAATACCCTCAAACATTCTAAAGCGATATTATTCAGGAATATTCATCTACACATGCCTACATGTAAAAAGACCGATAAAAGGCTTATGTAAATAATCATTTTAAAAAAGACGGATAATATGATTATGTATATAATCAATAACATAAAAATAAACATTTCTGACAAATACTCAAAACTATCATAATGGTGATTTAGAAAAAAGGGATTTCGTTAAATGTATACCACGTGATACATTGCGTCATAAATGCTTGGTGTGAAGGCAATATTTTGCTACTAATGAATACTTTAAACAAAGATAACTTTACTATTTCCTCACCATATTAAATGATACACAGAGCAGACAACGTCGCTTATAGAGCCTCGCCTTCGGTCTTTTACCGGAGTTTTATTGAGAATTCAAAAACACTTCGACAAACCTTTTCACAAAACCGCCGCCTGATGGAGCATTGTCAAAACATTACTTTTGAAGCAAGTTTGTCGAAGTGTTTAAGGAAACGAATCACCTCATCGAACTCCGTTTTTAAAACGAAGGCGGGACTCTTTACGCGTCATAGATTGCCCTTTGTTTAATTTAATATCATTTTAAATATGAAGAAAAAGTTATCTTTGATTTAAAGCTTTATTAGAAGCAAATTATTGCCTTCCGAAGTAGCATTTATAACGTAATTTATCACGTGGTATACATACACCGATTATGCAGATCCCATACTAGTAAAAATAATGTAATTATTTTCAAGACCTATTGCTCTGAATAATACAACACTCTTTGTGATTATTTTTTCTACTACTTACCTTTTCCAGGTTTCTTGCCTCAGTAACGCGCTATTAAAAAGTGGGCGAGGAGACCTAGCTGAGGAAATCAAGTCACGTGACCGGGAGTTCAAAGAACATCTGCGCGCGCATTAGTTGCTGACGACGTCACGGAAATGAGTTGCCATGTTACAATACGTTCTGTACACATTGTTGCTACGTCAGCGTTATTGTAGTTGAATGTAAAATGTGTACAAGTTTATTTCTGTCGAGTTTGCGTTGAAACTCAATAGATTAAAACGCTTCCGCCGTTAAAAGAGAGGAGTTATATATAATAGGCCATAGACATATCCAGTATATATTCAGTGATACGTTTAACCTTCGTTTTGTGTTCTTTTTTAAAGGCCTTATAAAGAAATTTACGTTCACATTTTCAACATTTACATGACTGGCATCATATACGACTTGACGTCATGCAGGAAATGACGTCACAATATGAATGAATATCGATACATCTTAATTCTGATTAAAGTTTTTTTTATCTTAATGTAGGCACTGACCAATGCTATTTAAATGTATAAAAAAAGATTATTATATAGAACCAGGCAAAATATTGTATTGTTTTACTATTATTACAACATTGATAGTTTATTTGAAATGTTGACAATGCTGTCCATGTTTATTGTGGTTTATGCCAGTAGAGGTATCTATTTATTATTTAGACTGTTTGCATTGTATTAACTGTCATACTGTGATAACATATATCATGTTTAAAACTCCGTCCATGTATTAAAAATGTGTGTTTTATATTGGTATATTATTCCTAATTTGACTCGTTCATGTTTCGGACCAAAAGTTAGTTTTCCCGGTAATACATTTAAAAACACTTATTTTATCATTATTTTACTATATAATATCGAAATTGCAGAAATAATTCAGTTTTAGCATAAAAATAGTATTTTGGTTTTAGTGGGGTTCGAACTCACGCCTGTAAAGTCAATAAAAAATTATTTTGTTTTAGAAAACTGCCGGCTAGTCCACACGGCCAACGGGACTTTAATAAAAGTTGTGGTTATGTGGACCTGTTAAGGATACATTCATAATACCACGTGATAATGTCAATCAACCAATCACGCAATCCGTTATAAACGCTAATGAAAGTTGTGGTCTTCAAAGACGATTTTCGAGCAAATATCAGCATTTGCGGAAGGCTACTAGCTTTTTGTATTTTTGTAAAAACACTCCTTATGATTAACCACACTTTCTTACGTAATTACAAAAGTACAGAACATGAGCGAGTTACTGTAAATTCCGCCCATGTATTTTAATTGTGTTTTGTTTTTTATTGATATATACTTAAATTTCCGTCCATATTTTAACTCTTTTCTTACACTGATGTGCTTAAATTTCTGTCCATGTATTGAATCAGTGTGTTTTCTTCTGTCTGTATCAATTATAATTGCTGTCTAACTATTGAAATATATTTTTTCCTGTTGATATGTACATTCTTGTATCATGTGTTATAACATATTATGTATACAGATACAAATATTTTTAAAATGCAAAACAACCTGAATTATATGCTTGTGTAAATGTATTCAGTCGGCTGTATATGTATTTACTAATATGATTTAATTAAACAATTTTCGGTGAATACATAATCATATGTGTTGGTCTCTCATTTGAAAGAAAATATTTTCTGCGAATGTGTTCTGTTCTGGTCTTTAGGGATCTCTAAATATATACAGTGAATCTTTTCTGTTCTGGTTCTTAGGGATCTATAAATATATAAAGTGAATGTTTGATGTGCTGGTCCTTAGGGATCTCTAAATGTATACAGTGAATGTTCGATGTAATGGTCCATAGGGATCTATAAATATATAAAGTGAATGTTTGATGTGCTGGTCCTTAGGGATCTCTAAATGTATACAGTGAATGTTCGATGTAATGGTCCATGGGGATCCCTAAATATATAAAATGAATGTTTGATGTACTGGTCCTTAGGGATCTGTAATAATATACAGAGAATGTTTGATGTGCTGGTCCATAGGGATCCCTAAATATATAGAGTGAATGTTTGATGTACTGGTCCTTAGGGATCTCTAAATATATAGAGTGAATGTTTGATGTGCTGGTCTTTAGGGATCCCTAAATATTGAAAGTGAATGTTTGATGTGCTGGTCCTTAGGGATCTTTAAGTATATAAAGTGAATGTTCGATGTACTGGTCCTTAGGGATCCCTAAATATTGAAAGTGAATGTTTGATGTGCTGGTCCTTAGGGATCTTTAAGTATATACAGTGAATGTTTGATGTACTGGTCCTTAGGGATCCCTAAATATTGAAAGTGAATGTTCGATGTACTGGTCCTTAGGGATCTCTAAATATATAGAGTGAATGTTTGATGTACTGGTCCTTAGGCATCCCTAAATATATAGAGTGAATGTTTGATGTGCTGGTCCTTAGGGATCTTTAAGTATATAAAGTGAATGTTTGATGTGCTGGTCCTTAGGGATCTTTAAGTATATAAAGTGAATGCTCGATGTACTGGTCCTTAGGGATCTCTAAATATTGAAAGTGAATGTTTGATGTGCTGGTCCTTAGGGATCCCTAAATATATAGAGTGAATGTTTGATGTGCTGGTCTTTAGGGATCTTTAAGTATATAAAGTGAATGTTCGATGTACTGGTCCTTAGGGGTCTCTAAATATATACAGTGAATGTGTGATGTGCTGGTCCTTAGGGATCTTTAAGTATATAAAGTGAATGCCCGATGTACTGGTCCTTAGGGATCCCTAAATATTGAAAGTGAATGTTTGATGTGCTGGTCCTTAGGGATCTTTAAGTATATAAAGTGAATGTTTGATGTACTGGTCCTTAGGGATCCCTAAATATTGAAAGTGAATGTTCGATGTACTGGTCCTTAGGGATCTCTACATATATAGAGTGAATGTTTGATGTACTGTTCCTTAGGGATCTCTAAATATTGAAAGTGAATGTTTGATGTGCTGGTCCTTAGGGATCTTTAAGTATATAAAGTGAATGTTCGATGTACTGTTCCTTAGGGATCTCTAAATATTGAAAGTGAATGTTTGATGTGCTGGTCCTTAGGGATCTTTAAGTATATAAAGTGAATGTTCGATGTACTGTTCCTTAGGGATCTCTAAATATTGAAAGTGAATGTTTGATGTACTGGTCCTTAGGGATCCCTAAATATTGAAAGTGAATGTTCGATGTACTGGTCCTTAGGGATCTCTAAATATATAGAGTGAATGTTTGATGTACTGGTCCTTAGGGATCTCTAAATATTGAAAGTGAATGTTCGATGTACTGGTCCTTAGGGATCTCTAAATATTGAAAGTGAATGTTCGATGTACTGATCCTTAGGGATCCCTAAATATATAGAGTGAATGTTTGATGTACTGGTCCTTAGGGATCCCTAAATATATACAGTGAATGTGTGATGTGCTGGTCCTTAGGGATCCCTAAATATATAGAGTGAATGTTTGATGTACTGGTCCTTAGGGATCTCTAAATATTGAAAGTGAATGTTCGATGTACTGATCCTTGGGGATCCCTAAATATATAGAGTGAATGTTTGATGTACTGGTCCTTAGGGATCTTTAAGTATATAAAGTGAATGTTCGATGTACTGGTCCTTAGGGATCCCTTAATATATAAAGTGAATGTTCGATGTACTGTTCCTTAGGGATCCCTAAATATATAGAGTGAATGTTTGATGTACTGGTCCTTAGGGATCTCTAAATATTGAAAGTGAATGTTCGATGTACTGATCCTTGGGTATCCCTAAATATATAGAGTGAATGTTTGATGTACTGGTCTTTAGGGATCTTTAAGTATATAAAGTGAATGTTCGATGTACTGGTCCTTAGGGATCTCTAAATATTGAAAGTGAATGTTCGATGTACTGATCCTTAGGGATCCCTAAATATATAGAGTGAATGTTTGATGTACTGATCCTTGGGGATCCCTAAATATATAGAGTGAATGTTTGATGTACTGGTCCTTAGGGATCCCTAAATATTGAAAGTGAATGTTTGACGTACTGGTCCTTAGGGATCTTTAAGTATATAAAGTGAATGTTCGATGTACTGGTCCTTAGGGATCCCTAAATATATAAAGTGAATGTTCGATGTACTGTTCCTTAGGGATCCCTAAATATATAGAGTGAATGTTTGATGTACTGGTCCTTAGGGATCTCTAAATATTGAAAGTGAATGTTCGATGTACTGGTCCTTGGGGATCCCTAAATATATAGAGTGAATGTTTGATGTACTGGTCTTTAGGGATCTTTAAGTATATAAAGTGAATGTTCGATGTACTGGTCCTTAGGGATCTCTAAATATATAGAGTGAATGTTTGATGTGCTGGTCCTTAAGGAATTCTAAATATATAGAGTGAATGTTTGATGTACTGGTCCTTAGGGATCTCTAAATATTGAAAGTGAATGTTTGATGTGCTGTTCCTTAGGGATCCCTAAATATATAGAGTGAATGTTTGATGTGCTGGTCCTTAGGGATCTCTAAATATATAGAGTGAATGTTCGATGTGCTGGTCCTTAAGGATCTTTAAGTATATAAAGTGAATGTTCGATGTACTGGTCCTTAGGGATCTCTAAACATATAGAGTGAATGTTTGATGTGCTGGTCCTTAGGGAATTCTAAATATATAGAGTGAATGTTTGATGTGCTGGTCCTTAGGGATCTCTAAATATATAGAGTGAATGTGTGATGTGCTGGTCCGGTCTGGATCGAACCTCGATCGCCTAGGTGAGAAGCGAATGCACTAACCACTGCGCTAACCGGACAACCGTTCCTCCACAACACAAGACCACTCTCTCGCGCAACATCTCGCGAAAGTGATAAATATTATAAAGTTGCAAAAGCTTGTTTCACATTCGTTGTAAAATTAAATAAGTTTAAACTAAACTAATAAGCACAATTATATCGTCCCTGCTCAATCAGGTATCCAATGGCCTGTACCAGTTTTAATACAAGTTGCCTTAGCATGAACCTTCAATATTTTTCAAATAATTTATTTTACGTCATGAATAAATCTATACTACTGGCTTAAGCCAAGTAGTTCAAAACATTGAAGATGCACCCGTACTCCAAAATAAGATTTACGACAATAAATAAAAATGTTTTAAAATACCAAATTTGATGAATAAATGTCGAAGAAAATGGTTATGGTGAAGAAAATAGAGTTAATTTGACAGAAATGTGCTGAATACACACGTATTTCGATAGTAACCACAATAAATATTTAAGCACTCACCAATCATTTAATATTGTTACGTGTTCAGCTATTAGATACACGGTTACAATCTGGTTATCAGTTATCAAAATTTCCATTATTGCATTAATTAGCATATTAAAAGGTTTATCACTAAAAATTGATTTCTGTTATACATGTGTATGCATTGATTTTTAACACACTTTGCTGTTAAGATGGTATGTACATGCCCGATATTGAAGTTTCCAAATGTTAAGATCTAGATACGAGCGATTACTTCTTCAAAATATGTCAAGATTATCAGGGTACCAGTCTACTGTTTTACGTGTGACGCCAGAATAGTTTGTTTACGATTTTCTATCACCGGTCAAAGTTAGAGAGCGGCCAGCATGGACGAAAACAACCCATTCGAAATGTCAACACGGACAACAAAACTAGCAGAATAAAATCAACAACAACATAACATAAAAGTAATCGATTTAATGTTGCTACATAACAACGACCAATTATGTTTGCAAAATAAAGATTCACAAAGGCCAATGTTTATCAACATTACGCCACGAAACAAAGTTTATACACGTTCAAGATAGTTATTAGATAATCATTCAAAAGTAACACTTAAGTAATTTTAACATTCATCAACATGTTGGAATTGGTATTTATCGCGTTTCCATTGAGTCGTTTTTTTTATTCTAGAAGGGTTTGTACACATTTCTGGTGGAAAAACATTTTCGTCGAATTAAATTTTTTTTTAAATAAATCACTACTTCACTAAGATGTTTTTGTTTTGTTTTAAAACAGCAACTGGTGATACAAACGGAACAAAAGCCTTCATCCAACATATATATTTATGAGAATGACTAAACACATCCTAAATATAAGAAATAATACAGAGTACAAAAACATGTAAAATAATACAAAATGAAAGGGATTACTTTCAGATATCGCATGTTAGCGAACATTTATTTTCAGCTGTGTACATATTGACCTTTATAATTTATTAAAATTTACAGCCACCAGTTACTCTTATAACGAACGAACGAACGAAAGTGTATTCAATAAAAGGCCTCCAGCCCATAACACATGTTACAGTGCAAAATCAAATATAAAAAAATGCATATATGTAACTAAATACGAGTTATGTCTCTTGGTTAAAAAAGTTAAGTGTAATCTATAGCTAACATGAGTTTATGAACGTTAATAGCAGTGGATTTAATATGGGTTAAATTTTCCGATGCCATCAGATTATAGAAATAAACATTGTCGGTATTTCTACGACACCAAGAAAACAAATAGTTTCAGCATGGAGTTTATGACAATAGGTTCTAAATCAAGCCAATGATTTTCATACAGGAAAAGTATGTTGCTTTTCCAAAAGAACATGGTGACGTCAGACCTCAATCGCTCAATGCTTTTACAGTTTCAGTCTCAGGCTAGTGGCAATAGCAGCAAATACACGCCTTTTGCCAAACACAACCAGCCTAATGTATACACATATGGCGATACAAAAGAAAAAAAGTAAACATATTAATATCTGACAAGTATATACAAACTACTTATAAACAGTCGAAACCCGTTTGCTCGAGGTCGCTCGGCTCGAATTCCTCGTTGGCTTGAATGAGATGTAAAAAGACCGATGTATTTATACAAAAGGTAAGCGTTCCCGCTTGGCTCGAATTTACCGAGGCTCGAGGTAATTACGCCGATCCGTGTGCGTTCAAGCCAACGGGATTCTACTGTATCTCAAATGAATAAAGCAATAAATTGCATGAAATAAAGAAGAAACAACAGCAAAAGCATCAGTACGTTTTGTCATGGGATTAAATTTTGAAAGATTTCTAATATTCCCACTATAAGTACTAGACATGATGATACATATTTATTTATAGTGTTCATAGATTAAATCAGGATATATTTAGTTCTCAGGTCAGTAAACAAAGGACAACTGCACAAAAGTTATACTCTGATTCAACCATATTGGTATTACATATTTAACGTTTAAATACACACGTGGCAATACGATGTCACACCTGTCATTGTACAAAACTGCACTCTCACAGATTGAACGTTTAAATACCCAAGTGGCAATATGAAGTCACACCTGTCATTGTACAAAACTGCACTCTCACAGATTGAACGTTTAAATACACACGTGGCAATATGAAGTCACACCTGTCATTGTACAAAACTGCACTCTCACAGATTGAACGTTTAAATACACACGTGGCAATATGAAGTCACACCTGTCATTGTACAAAACTGCACTCTCACAGATTGAACGTTTAAATACACACGTGGCAATATGAAGTCACACCTGTCATTGTACAAAACTGCACTCTCACAGATTGAACGTTTCGACCACTTGTTTTAGTCTGGGATCGTGCCATCTTTTGCGAAAATCCTTGAAAACCATGTATATAAAACTGGTGACAAAAATTAGATAGCAGATTTTGATATTTAAGTTCAATAGTTTTGTTTTGTGCATTTTCTTAAACCGTAAGTAACGGTTAAAGCCTCAAAACATTGATTTTCGAACGATAATATAAAAATCTACGATCTTATCTTTTGTTAGCAATCTCCTATCATTGGTTTGCAGGTATTTAAGCAAATATTTGCTCTTTCCAAGACAAACAATAAAAAACAAGTTGTAAAAATGGTGTATCTTTGCAAAACAAGTTGTAAAAATGGTGTATCTGTGCAAAACAAGTTGTAAAAAATGGTGTATCTGTGCAAAACAACTTGAAAAAAAAGTTTTATCTGTGCAAGTGCAGTTTTAGAACTATTAAGAACAAACAAATATAACCTGATAAACTTGTTAAATTTGATGAAATATTTGTCCCTTAATCGTTTGTGTAGAACCAATTCTTAATTGAATGTAAACTAATACTTAGCTAGAAATACAAAAGCACTTGTTGGTCAAACGATGACTACACAGAAGGTCTGAACATCATTCTGCTAGTTTTTAAAGATTCTCTACTATCAAATATCATAGCGGTTTTGTTGCTGACAAAAGTTCCGGGTGTGTAGTACAAGCCATTCAGGTTCGCCCTATAGGTGCAGAATCTGTACCACCATGCTCCATGATAGCGCACGGCACAATAACCCCACCAACTGTCATCATTGTCATCGTCGAATGTGGTAAAGGCAGAACCGTTTGCATAGGTATTAAACTGAAGCCCATCCGGAAGCACTGCAACTAAACATTAATATTTGGGTTTATTAAACAAATGTTAATTGTTTCCATATGTACTGCAATTGATATTTTTCATTGGAAAGTTGGCATTGTTAACGTTTACATTGAACTATTATTGCTTTGACATAATGGTTATATACGTTTTATGTTTACATAGAGTTTGTTACGGTACGTAATGCAGTTCCATGCTAATAGGAATATTTTAGTGCACTTAAAAGCTACAAAAAATGATATATAAAATAAAACAACTTTTTGACTCAGTTTTCAAAATAATTCTGATATTATGTAATTTTGAGTGTTGAATACACAAGGAAAACAACTTGTTTCCTACGCTTTTCGGATCCGTAATGCATCGATATGGTAAAATGGTATCGTCATAACCAAAATTTCGCATCGCAACAATCGTTTATTATAATAGTTTGATTTCCAATGCTATTATTATAATTTGAATTATCAACATCTAACCTTTATGTACTTTATTTGACCGTTAATCACAATTCAAAGTTTTTCAAAAGTATACTTACGTCCCCTTTCTGACAGTGCATTTCCTACATGTAAGGTATAATTAGACCCGGCTCCCACACTGAAGTCAGCGTATACGACATAGGCGGTGCTGTCATTGGCGCGTGTGATGTCAATTCTTAAATCATGTGCTGTCCGGGATGTCATCTCATGCATCAATTTGAGACCTGAGAAACATTGTTATTTGAATCAGATTTGTGTGTTGCCAGTTAACCTAATCGTCATTGGCGAATAATTGTTATTTGATATAAACTAAATGTGAACTTTGCAGTTCAATAAATCAAAATGGTCAGTGCAAATACTAGCGCAAAAAACTCAATTATTTTTTAATGGCCACATTATTTATAGATTTTTTTTCTATAATAACTCCGAAGAAATATAAAGCAGAATTTAACCTGTTTAACGCTATACCAAATCAACTGCATGTTTACAAAAACAACACCCATATCGCCAAAAAATCAATGTGTTTCTGCGACGTTATATGAATCTTAGATGATCAAAAATACAAAGAAATCCAGAACGCACAGTTTTTTAATGTTTTGATCCCTACGTTCACATACCCAACCAGAATTCTCCCTGCAGAGATCCAAACCCATCCTCGTATGAGGAGAAGTCGCGATAGAAATCCACACTTCCGTCCACACGATGTTGAAACACCTACAAACGTTAAAGATGTTAAACCTCGATGTCTTTTGCTGACTTTTAAACCGCATGTGTTCATATAAAACCATGATCTTCTTTATATAGAAACTACTACATACACTGTGAATAATTATGTAAACACTCACGGTCCATCCACCTTGATCAGTGTCCATATCACAGAACACTTTCGTATGTTGGTTTGTTTTCCATGTGGTGATAAGATAGACGCCAGAGGACACACTTCCAAGGTTCTGCCTTATTTCCGAACAGTCAGCAAAAGCTGGAAGAAAATAAATTTTGATGGATCCTAGAAACAGAAATAGAAACACAAAGTGAAATAAAGAAGATACATCTTTTAAATGAAACTGATCACATAACCAGTAGCAACGTCTCAAATCATCAGCGAAAACCTTTTTTTTATTTTCAAGAAAAAATATGACGTTTCAAATGGTTCCGAAACACCAGAAAAGAAATCCATATCATTATACAGTTGGCGACTTTTTACAGACGTAACACTGCGGGCGCCAAATGAAGCACATTGCCTTAATGCATTTAATTTACCATCTATGATATCCTCCAATAATCCAATCTCTGTAAAAATGGATAAACAGAACAAAAAATGAGAAAAAAAGTTATGTTTGTATTAACATAGGATTTAAATATTAAAAATATACCAGCACCAGCACCCCCCCCCCCATTTCACCAGCAACGCCAATACTACGTGCACCACCCCATATCACCAGCAACGCCCTCAAATTTAGACAAACATGTTTCCAAATCACCTGTAACGTGTGTCCATCACCTACAACGCCCCTTTCGTTTTGCATCGTTCCCATTTCACAAGCAACGTACCCATATCACAGACAATACCCCCACATCACCACAGGCAACGCGTCCATATAACAAGCAGAGTCCCATATCACGAGCAACGTCCTTTATCATTTGCAACGCTTTAATATAACATATCGCAAGAGATGACACCATATCACAAGCAACGGCCCAATATCGACAGCAAGGCCCTCACATCAGAAGTCACGTCCCGTTATAACATGTAACGCCCCCATATGATAAGAAACGCACATATATCACATACAAAATCCTGGAATCAAACGAAACGCCCCTTTATCACTTCGAAACGCACCATTAAAACTTAAAACGCACACATATCATTTACAACGCCTTTATGTAAATTGAATGACAAAATATCATCAGGAACGGTAATATATCATAAGCAACGTCTTAAATATAACCAACAATCTCCAATATATCGTCAGCAATGCCCAATATATCACCCGCAATTCCCTAATAGTAAAGCAATACCCCATATATCATCAGCAAAGCCCAATATATCACCACCAATTCCCTAATATTAAAGCAATACCCCATATATCATCACCAATGCCCAATATATTACCCGTAATTCCCTAATATTAAAGCAATACCCATATATCATCACCAATGCCCAATATATCACCCGCAATTCCCTAATATTAAAGCAAAAACCATATATCATCAGCAATGCCCAATATATCACCACCAATTCCCTAATATTAAAGCAATACCCCATATATCATCAGCAAAGCCCAATATATCACCACCAATTCCCTAATATTAAAGCAATACCCCATATATCATCACCAATGCCCAATATATCACCTGCAATTCCCTAATATTAAAGCAATACTCATATATCATCACCAATGCCCAATATATCACCCGCAATTTCCTAATATTAAAGCAATACCCATATATCACCAGCAATGCCCAATATATTACCCGCAATTCCCTAATATTAAAGCAATACCCATATATCATCAGCAATGCCCAATATATTACCTGCAATTCCCTAATATTAAAGCAATACCCATATATCATCAGCAATGCCAAATATATCACCCGCAATTCCCTAATATTAAAGCAATACCCATATATCATCAGCAATGCCCAATATATTACCCGCAATTCCCTAATATTAAAGCAATACCCATATATCATCACCAATGCCCAATATATCACCTGCAATTCCCTAATATTAAAGCAATACCCATATATCATCACCAATGCCCAATATATCACCCGCAATTCCCTAATATTAAAGCAATAA
The DNA here is from genome assembly GCF_026914265.1 of Mya arenaria. Taxonomy (NCBI): domain Eukaryota; kingdom Metazoa; phylum Mollusca; class Bivalvia; order Myida; family Myidae; genus Mya; species Mya arenaria. The sequence goes on along the minus strand of NC_069137.1, from coordinate 1,140,730 downwards.
CCATATATCATCAGCAATGCCCAATATATCACCCGCAATTCCCTAATATTAAAGCAATACCCATATATCATCAGCAATGCCCAATATATCACCACCAATTCCCTAATATTAAAGCAATACCCCATATATCATCAGCAATGCCCAATATATCACCCGTAATTCCCTAATATTAAAGCAATAACCATATATCATCAGCAATGCCAACTATATCACCCGCAATTCCCTAATATTAAAGCAATAACCATATATCATCAGCAATGCCCAATATATCACCCGCAATTCCCTTATATTAAAGCAATAACCATATATCATCAGCAATGCCCAATATATCACCCGCAATTCCCTAATATTAAAGCAATACCCCATATATCATCAGCAATGCCCAATATATCACCCGTAATTCCCTAATATTAAAGCAATAACCATATATCATCAGCAATGCCCAATATATCACCCGCAATTCCCTAATATTAAAGCAATAACCATATATCATCAGCAATGCCAACTATATCACCTGCAATTCCCTAATATTAAAGCAATACCCCATATATCATCAGCAATGCCCAATATATCACCCGCAATTCCCTAATATTAAAGCAATAACCATATATCATCACCAATGCCCAATATATTACCCGCAATTCCCTAATATTAAAGCAATACCCATATATGACCAGCAATACCAACTATATCACCCGCAATTCCCTAATATTAAAGCAATACCCATATATCATCAGCAAAGCCCAATATATCACCCGCAATTCCCTAATATTAAAGCAATACCTATATATGACCAGCAATACCAACTATATCACCCGCAATTCCCTAATATTAAAGCAATACCCATATATCATCAGCAAAGCCCAATATATCACCCGCAATTCCCTAATATTAAAGCAATACCCATATATCATCACCAATGCCCAATATATTACCCGCAATTCCCTAATATTAAAGCAATACCCCATATATCATCACCAATGCCCAATATATTACCCGCAATTCCCTAATATTAAAGCAATACCCATATATGACCAGCAATACCAACTATATCACCCGCAATTCCCTAATATTAAAGCAATACCCGTATATCATCAGCAAAGCCCAATATATCACCCGCTATTCCCTAATATTAAAGCAATACCCATATATGACCAGCAATACCAACTATATCACCCGCAATTCCCTAATATTAAAGCAATACCCGTATATCATCAGCAAAGCCCAATATATCACCCGCAATTCCCTAATATTAAAGCAATACCCATATATCATCACCAATGCCCAATATATCACCCGCAATTCCCTAATATTAAAGCAATACCCATATATCATCAGCAATGCCAGCTATATAACCCGCAATTCCCTAATATTAAAGCAATACCCGTATATCATCAGCAATACCCAATATATCACCCGCAATTCCCTAATATTAAAGCAATACCCATATATGACCAGCAATACCAACTATATCACCCGCAATTCCCTAATATTAAAGCAATACCCGTATATCATCAGCAAAGCCCAATATATCACCCGCAATTCCCTAATATTAAAGCAATACCCATATATCATCACCAATGCCCAATATATCACCCGCAATTCCCTAATATTAAAGCAATACCCCATATATCATCACCAATGCCCAATATATTACCCGCAATTCCCTAATATTAAAGCAATACCCATATATGACCAGCAATACCAACTATATCACCCGCAATTCCCTAATATTAAAGCAATACCCCATATATCATCAGCAAAGCCCAATATATCACCCGCAATTCCCTAATATTAAAGCAATACCCCATATATCATCACCAATGCCCAATATATTACCCGCAATTCCCTAATATTAAAGCAATACCCATATATGACCAGCAATACCAACTATATCACCCGCAATTCCCTAATATTAAAGCAATACCCATATATCATCAGCAAAGCCCAATATATCACCCGCAATTCCCTAATATTAAAGCAATACCCCATATATTATCACCAATGCCCAATATATTACCCGCAATTCCCTAATATTAAAGCAATACCCATATATGACCAGCAATACCAACTATATCACCCGCAATTGCCTAAAATTAAAGAAAATACCCATATATCATCAGCAATGCCAAATATATCACCTGCAATTCCCATATATCATCAGCAATGCCAACTATATCACCCGTAATTTCCTAATATCAAAAGCAATAGCCATTTTTCATTATCAATGCCCAATATATCACCCGTAATTCCCTAGTATCAAAGGCAAAACCAATATATCACCAGCCACACTAAATAAAGTTATTTAGCACTGAGATCGTCCATGGAATGATTTCCATCATCATACGGATTCATTTACAACTTACCATGAGAAGCATGATCAATTGGACACGAAATATTACATGCAATACAAAATACGTTTGATCACAATCATAAACGGGTCAAATCAAAATATTTTGCAAGCGGAATGAGATAAGAAAGAACAAATACATTTAAAATATGCGCAAGGTTTCCTTTCCAATGAAGCCAAATGTATGAATATGGGCATATCATCAAGATCATAAAAAAGATTTTAGTTTACTGGCGCAGAAGCAGACGATAATAATATACAAAAAATATACTTGGCAATCAGATATCAAAAATATAATTAAAAGTAGAAACCCGTAACAATTAAAGCAAGTATACATTCAATTAGCTTAATACTAATAATTAAATACCATGTTCGAAAGAAAAAAATGATATGTGAACGTGAACATAATCCATTACTTAATAACATCGAAACTTTGTAACAAAGTCGTCTTTCTCTCAGAAATAAGGAATGTATCTCATATTATGCCGTTGTGTTACTTAGAAAATAAGTATATATAAATCGTCGTATTACGCTACTGTTTTTACGTGCAGATTGACGCAGATCAAGGCAGATAGCAACTGGCAACTGACAAGCGGCGCCAAATCTACACCCTCATATTACCAATAACGCCCCAACATCATAAACTACACCCTCATATTACCAGCAACGCCCCTATATCACCAACCACTCACTCATATTACCTGCAAGGCCACTATATCACCAACTACACACTAAATTTACCAGCAAAAACCCTATATCACAAACTACACCATCACATTACCAGCAATGCCCCTACATCACCAACTACACCCTGATATTACCAGCAACGCCCCTATATCACCAACTACACCCTCATATTACCAGCAACGCCACCATATCACCAAACAACCCTAACAATTCCAGCAACGCGCCTACATCACCAACTACAACATCATATTACCAGCAACGCCCCTATATCACCAACTACACCCTCACATTACCAGTTACGCCACTATATCACAAACTGGACACTCATATTACCGGCAACGCCCCTATATCACCAACTGCACACTCATATTACCAGTAACGCCCCTATATCACCAACTACATAGAGGATATTTGTATATATCAGTGTTCAAAAAAGGGGGAAATTCAGAAATAAATAAAAAAAACAAATAAAACTCCGAAAATAAGCATTTATTTTAATTGTGATCATAAAAAAACTACATTTTCACTCGTGGCTGCGCCAATCGTGAAAATATGTTTTTCTATGACACTCGTGAAATAAAATACGATCTTACACTGAAATAAACAAATTTTCTGTTTCTTTTATGCTTAATATCGGAGTATTACTTGTTTTTTATTTATTTCTGAATTACCCCCTTTTTTGAAAAGGGTGGGCTTTACGCCGCTATCTGTGGGGCACCCCTAATACATAATTATAGCTGTCAACTTTTCTACTTACGGTTTGCTGAGAAATAGTTCTCTGCTATTCATTCTTATAGCTTAATTTTCGCTCGTTTTATATCGCAAAGCTTTATGAACAGTAAACAATCAAGTTTTGATAGTGCACATATGTTCCATAAAATAATGAAAACTCTTTTTATTTTAAGATGGGCATGAATACATAACCAAATTACTACGCCGCTATTTAAAGAATGAAAATTTGGAAGGTCAAATGTGTTAGCAAAACAATGTGGATACTCATTGGATTTTAACCATTTTTCTTTGTTTAAGACTGCATGTACGCGTGTTTTTATAGTAAGTTAATATTCAGTCATCTTACTGTCAGAGACCAGTCTGTTTCGCTTTAAAAGGTTTGTTTTCAAGATAAAGAGTAAATGCCACGCTAGTTTGTTGACACATTTTGAGGTGTGGGTGGGGTAAAAAGTATCGGATCTATCTGTAAATTGTTGTGTGCATTCTCCAGGAAGCTCATTTTACGTACTTCAACGGTTAACAGTTCAAAATACATTTGAACGATGATATAAAATTGTATTTATGTTCGAACAGTTGATTTGTCTGTAATTTGTTTGGTATGAAAGCAAATGTTCGAACATTCAGCTTCAAAGATCAGTAAAATGTTTGATAAACGGGATAACCCGTAATAAACGGTAAGTTGTTAATTTCCAATTATATATTTATTTAAATTTATAAAACAATTCTTTATTATTTATTAACATTTTTGACATAATTTACTGAAGTCCAGTGTTCTGTTTTGATCAAGGCAAGTACATGTAACAACAAAGGAATTTAAAAGTAGTTCTGAAAGTTGATATTTTCACTCCTTATTTTGTTATTTCACCGTTAAAACCCCATATTTCATCGTAAAGCATGAAAGAAACCCTCATATTAACACGAACGCCCCTATATCACCAACTTCACCCTGATATTAACAGTAACGCCCCTATATCACCAACTTCAAACTCACATTACCAGCAAGGCCCCTATATCACCGACTGTAACCTCACATTACCAGCATCGCCCCTATTTCACCGACTACACCCTCATATTACCACCAACTCCCCTATTTCACCAACTACACCCTCATATTACCAGCAACGCTTCCATATTACCGACTTCACTGACATATTACCAATAACGCCCCCGTATTCACCAACTACACCCTCATATTACCAGCAACGACCCTTTATCACCAACTACACACATTTTATTATCAGTTACACCCCTAAATTACCAACTACCAGCTCACATTACCAGCAATACCATTTTAACACCAACAACCCCTCATATTATCAGCAATGCTCCGATATCACTTGTAACTTCCCATATCGCCAGTCATTCCCCATAATCGCCAGCACAGCTCCCAGCGAACTTGCATCATTAGCAACGCCCTTATATCATCTGCAAGCCATCTAATCATCAGCAAGGCCCCAATATCAATAGCAAAGCCCCCATAACATCAGCAAGGCCCAATCACATCAGCGAGGCCCATGTCATCAGCAACGTCCATCTCATCAGCAAGGCTCCGATATCAATACGCAAAGCCCAAATTATCAGCAACGCCCATATCATCAGCAAGGCCCCATATCATTAGCAAGGCGCCATAACATATGCTAGCCCCAATATTATCAGCAAGGCTACCATATCATCAGCAATGCCCCCATATCATCAGCAATGCCCCCATATCATCAGCAAGGCCCCCATATCATCAGCAATGCCTCCATATCATCAGCAATGCCCCATATCATCAGCAATGCCTCAACAGCATCAGCAATGCCTCCATATTATAAGGAATTTCCATATCATCAGCAATGCCTCAGCAATGCTCTATATTATCAGCAAGGCCCCAATATCATCAGCAATGCTTCAATATCATCAGCAATGCCTCCATATCATCAGCAATGTCCAATATCATCAGCAACGCCTCAATATCATAAGCAATGCATCCATATCATCAGCAAGGCTCCATATTATCAGCAAGGACCCATATCATCAGCAATGCCTCAATATCATAAGCAATGCCTCCATATCATCAGCAAGGTCCTTATATAAACAGCAAGCCCCCATTATATAATCAAGGACTCCAAATCATCTGGAATGCCTCTATATCATCAGCAAGGCCCCCATATCATCAGTAATGCCTCCATATCATCAGCAATGCCCCATATCATCAGCAATGCCTCCATATCATCAGCAAGGCCCCATATCATCAGCAATGCCTCCATATCATCAGCATTGCCCCATATCATCAGTAATCCCCTATATCATCAGCAATGCCTCCATATCTTTACAAATGCCCCTTTATCATAAGCAATGCTCTTTATCGTTAACAATGCCTCCATGTCATCAGCAATGCCCCCATATCATCAGCAAGGCGCTAATATCATCAGCAATGCCTACATATCATCAGCAATGTCCCATATCATAAGCAATGCCTCCATATCATCAGCAATGCCCCATATCATCAGCAATGCCTCGTATCATCAGCAATGCCCCCATATCACCAGCAAAGCCCCATATCATAAGCAATGCCTCCATATCATCAGCAATGCCCAATATCATCAGCAATGCCTCCATATCATCAGCAATACCTCCATATCATCAGCAATCCCCCATATCATCAGCAATGCCTCCATATCATGTACAATGCCCCATATCATCAACAATGCCCCCATATCATCAGCAATGCCCCATATCATCAGTTAAGCCCATTTATCATACGCATTGCCCCATATTAATAACAAATATTATCAACATTGATTCCATATCATCAGCAAGGCCCCCATATTATCAGCAATGCCTTCCATATCATCAGCAAGGCTTCCATATCATCAGCAAGGCCCCCATATCATTAGCATGGCCCCCATATCATCAGCAATGCTTCCATATCATCAGCAAAGCCTCCATATCATCAGCAATGCCTCCATATCATCAGCAAGGCCCTATATCATCAGCAATGCCTCCATATCATTAGCAAAGCACCAATATTATCAGCAATGCCCCATATCATCAGCAAGGCTTTCATATCATCAGAAAAGCCCCAATGTCATCAGAAATGTCCCATATCATCTGCAATGCCCCATATCATCAGCACGGCTGCCATATCATTAGCAAGGTCCCCATATCATCAGTAATGCCCATTATCATCAGCAAGGCTGCCATATCATCAGCAAAGCCCCATATTATCAGCAATGCCCCTTATCATCAGCAAGGCTGCCATGTAATCAGCAATGTCCCATATCATCAGCCAATGCCCCATATCATCAGGAATGCACACATATCATCAGCAATGCCTCCCTATCATCAGCAGGACCCAAATCATCAGCACTTCCCATATCATCACCAAGGCTCGATATCATCAGCAAGACCCTTATATCACCAGCAAGGACCAATGCCACACGCAACGCCCCCACATCAGCGTCAATGTAGCGATGCTACTTTCAACGCCGCCTTTCAGCAGCAACGCCCCCATATCACCAGCAATGCCCCAATAGACTTTGCTAGGCCCTACTTTCACCAGCAATGTCTCCGTATCACGAACAAAGCACCATATCGCCAGCAACGCCAATATTACGCCCCATTCAATTCAATTTAAACGCACACAACGTCCCTATAACACATGGTACGCATTAATATGTACACCGACGTCCCTATATCACTAGCAACGGCTTCATTTGAACAGCAGTGCCCAGAGTTCCTATGACCACGCACAAATGCCATAAACTGCATCATATCCCCAGCAGCGCCCCAATATCTTGAACAGCGCCTCTATACCCCCAGCAACGCCTTCAATTTAGTTCTAACGCCCACTTATGACAAACAACGCACACATATCACCAGCAACGCCCCAACATCACCACAAACGCCCCAACATCACCACAAACGCCCATCATATCACAAGCACCGCTCCAATGTATCCAGCAACGTCCAAATATCACCAGCAACGCAGATATATCACTTTCTAAATTACCAGCAACACTCCCATATCATCAAAAACGTCCCCATATTACAAGCAATGCCCTGTTATCAATTGTAGCACTAACGTAGGCTAGACTAAAGTGAATGTAATAAATTTGAAAACTATCAAGAATACCATTATCAGGACAACGGAGACTAGCATTAAGTGGATGTAATGTATTTCAAAACTTAACGAAGACCATTGCTCGGGCAACGGATGTTACCACGAATCGTATGTAATGAATCCGATTAACTATGAAAACAACATTTCACGGGCGACGGATACTGTAAAAAAAACTACCAAAATAGTATTACCAGGGCAAACGATTCTAGCATGATTATTCAAGTTATTTTTATATCATTTTAATTTGATCAAACACGAATCTTAACCCGGATTTCTGTTCCATCTCCTGTACAATTGGATTCTCCGTGTCGCGGGGCGGGATTGTTACATTCTCTTGTTCGAAATTGTTTTCCCTTTTCACAGTGAGTGACACAATTTGTCCATCCCATCCAAATTCCCCATTGTCCGTCCACTAGCAGAATATAATTTGTTAGGGTTATATTTGTTATTGTGCTACTATTGATAGATGTTGTGACTAGGACCATGTTGTGTTCAGATAAACTTTCCTCTTGAAATTGTTTCCACAGATATCTCGTTTCATTTAGGAAGGCAAAACAAATGTGCAAGATCAATCATGCGCTTTTTTTGTAAAATCATTTTTAATAAATTCAAACACGATTCTTACCTCGGATTTCTAGTTCCTCGCCGGAACAACTGGCACCTCCGTATAGTGGGACAGGGTTGTTACACTCCCTTGAACGATACCCTTGTCCTGTCTTACACCGGGTGTCACACTTCGTCCATCCCATCCAGTTTCCCCATTGGCCATCCACTAGCAGAAAATAAGTCATTAATTCCCAATTAATTTAACCAGATTTGCACAAGATAATGCGAGTATTTATAAACAGCTGGATCTTGTACCCCATTGATAGTCCATGAGGCTTATCGGTTAGTCAAATATTGTACATGATGCCCTCGAATCGAGTTAAATTAAATCCCAAGTGAACCTTTTTCGTTTACCGTTTGAAATCGGTAAGTAGCCCCTTTTTGTATTAAAACATATGCACTTGTTAATGCATGCGCAGCCTCCTTTGTTTCATGCTGATGGGAATTATATTTTCAAAATTAGTAAAATACTTTCCATTGAACGACCCGGAACTTTTGATATACTCTTCATTTTCAAAAATGGCCTGGTATTGGTGTTTGCTATCACAATACCGCGAAACAGAACTATATGTAATGGCTTGTGATCAAATTCCATAAATACCGTCTTTGCGTTTATACAGCTTGCGCACTCACAAAAAAGAGGTCATTTCTTATATTAACAATGCAAATAATTACTTATGTTAATTCAAATAACAGCGAGCTCCTGTGTCGTTTACCGTTCAAAGTCGGTAACCCAAATAGGTACCACATATAAACTAGTTTAAACCCACAGCGAGCTCTTGTGTCGTTTACCGTTCAAAGTCGGTAACCCAAATAGGTACCACATATAAACTAGTTAAAACCCACAGCGAGCTCTTGTGTCGTTTACCGTTCAAAGTCGGTAACCCCAATATGTACTACAGAGACTCTAGCTTAAACCCGAAGTTAACTCCTGTGTCGTTTACCGTTCAAAGGCGGTTACCCCGTTATATAATATAGCTGCCCTAGTTTAACCCCTAGTGAACTTCTGTTTTGTCTACTATTTAAAGGTGGTTACCCCAATGAGCATTACTTCAAGTATTAAAATGCATGCTTTGTCTATCTTTAGTATATTATAATGATGTAAATGATGTTTTCAAAAGTAACAAAATACGTTTCATTACACGCAAGCGTTATATATTATATTTAATAAGTACTTTAACTTTTGACGTGACGTCATATAGGAATGGCGTCGAACAAATGCGAGCTATAGAGCAACGTTTTATGTATTTTGCGCTGTTTATAATCAAGTTAGTATTTAAGATATAAATACAATATCATATTCTTTGTCATGCAATACGAATGTTGATAAACTCGTTTACTAACATTGATAAGTAATACTAAATTTTCGTTTTAATAAATTCTAGAAAACATTTAATATGTAACAATAAATTCTGTATTAAATGACAGTAATATCCTCTATTAGGCTCTTGTTATAGCTTGTGTTCCGTTTTAAATAGCAATTTTTTAAAATAACCATCACCTATTTGACTTTACTATATGCTTTTCACTTTCCTTTTCCATATCAAACAGTGAAATAACAGCACGCCGTATTGAAAAATCCGTATCACCATACTGTCGTTTTCTGACAATGTATCTTGTTAGTACGGTTTATAGTCTAGGAATTACTTTCGCGCCGCTGAAAATAGCATGACAAAACCTTCTCGTTCAGGTATAAATAATATCTTTCTGGTTTGTTTTCCCGACTTTTTTAATTAATAGTCTAACAATGCCGAGTATATCACTATGATCCCCAACACTTCTTGTTGGAATAAGGCTTTAAATCTCGAGCGAACTAATGCACGCTATCATCCACGTACTTGTAACCGGATACCATAAGAAATGTGTCGCTGGAGTAACGTCCCAACAAAGTATGTTTATGACATTGAAATATCACAATGACTTTTCTGAGGTTATTTTTAAACAAACCATAAAAGTTTATGATTGAATTCTTAGTTAGTTATATTCATCATTTTAACTGACGTATTTACAGCGCAATATTTGCATTTTACGTGAGAAGAAATATCGTTGCAATTATTGTTGGTTTTAACGTAAAAAAGATAATAACGCACAGTACGAAATAGTCTCCAAAATAACGGCATGTGCTTTATCCGGTACATTGTCCATTTGCATTTGGTGTTATTGAATAAATGAAATAACATGCATTTCATATCTTAAATAAAGATGATAATGTACCTGAAAGCAATTTTTCGATTGAGGATACTCGGGTCTCTAGATTGCTGACTTCCGACCAAATTGAATCACAAGACGACTTGTAACTTTGCAAACTTCCCTCAGTTGAGCTCATTCTCGAGTTAAGGGATGATATTCTGTTTTCCTGATTTGTCTGGAATTCGCCTATAGCCTCTGACTGGTTTTCAAACCTACCATTCAGTTCTTTGGTTTGATTTGAAAAACGTTCATCCAAACCACTGAGTGCATTGACAACATCAATCTTCAGTTGATTTGCATGTGCGTTTGTTTCTATAATAACATCTTTAATAACATCACTCACGTTTCTTTTCTGTGCCCGAATCTGGTCTTCAATGTTTATACTCTGATTTAGAAATCGGTATTCAAGCGCTTTTTGTGTATTTTGAAACTCGCTATCTATTGCCTTCATATGTTTATTCATTTCGGTTTTCAAATTCCTTAAAGCCACTTTTTCTCGCTTCATGGAAGTACTAATTGCAATGAATTGGGTCTTTACCATTTGCGTCACGGTGTTTGGAATTGTCGACGGAATATTATTTGTAATTCCACCTTGTTTGGGTTCGCAGTTTTTCTGTGTCTCTGCAATACGTTCCAGCCCTTCCGCTAACTGCGTCTGCAAGTCCGTCAGCGAGTTCTCGAGTTTAATCTCCAGATTGTCCATTCTTTCATCAAGCGACGTAAGGGACTTCTTGAATTCGGTATCTAGTTTACCAAGTTCGTTATCAAGCGATAATACTTTTGAAAATGTTTGCATCAACAACTCATTGGTATTTGCGCATCGGTTAAACAGCACAGTGTAACTTGTTAGTATCACAAAAAGCAAGTTTGCCTTACACAGACCCATATTGAAACCTTCTGGTGAGAAGCCAGCTGAAATTACAAATGAGACAAAATGGAATTCGCACAAAATTTATGATGAGCCGCTATGAGCAGAAATGAGTCTTATAATAAATTTGACGCGATCGTGAAATATGGTGTTATGGTACCTTTGATTTACAAACGAATTTGGGCGTCAATAGTGTTGCGTATATAGCCACGTCCATGTCACATTTAAGGTTGTTGACCCTTGTTTTTTTAATGACACGCATCAAGTACTCAATTCCAAAAACGGTTTTTCTGAACATGAAAGTTTCAACTCAACTTAACTAAAAACAAGCTAAATTTTGCGTCCAGTTTGTGAGGACGAATACAAGACATACAACTCGAATTCAAACAGAGTAAAGCAATATAACCCCCTTACATGTACATCAAAGATTCAACTCAAATCTACACAACTAAGAAGAGCTTTAATTTTACGTCCAGTTTGCATTTAATTGCAAGGATAAATAAAATACAAACAACAAGAAATCAAGCAAAGAAAAACATGGCACGTTTCTGCTTGTTGTGGTTGTATAATAATGCTGACTGAATAGTTGAGAGGCATGCTTGAAGCAATCTTGATTATGCCTGCCATCTTAAGTGCTCTTTTAATGTTTTTTAAGTGTGCAGCTGTGGAAAACTTGAAACACATGCCTGGTTATCAGGTGTTTCCTGATATACTTGAACGTTTATTTCAAACATGAAATGTCTTATCTTAACATCGTTGGTTATATGGTGTTTCCTGATAAACTTGAACATAAATTTGAGCTATTTTGTCTGGGATCTCTGAAACTGATTTACCAGCATATAACAGTATGATATTGGCTCGCTTTGCGCGATATTGCAGTGTTTAAGCAACATCGTTTCCTACGTTTTCGTGAGATTGGTATTTTTATCGCGTTCTTATTTGTATGCTGGTCTTGATCTTTCGTCGAATTTTATAACAAAGATAAACAAATCAAGTCCAAAAACTTGTATGAAATATTAGCGTTAACTTCTCTTACGGATTAATCAGAACCATTACATAATTTCTTTATATATCAATGTCAGTATTGTACCAGAGACATTGTAATCGAAAATATCGACAGCCAGTAATGGCATTGTTGAAAAAATATGCTGCATTGGGTAAAATATATTGGTGGCGATCTTTAGCGACATGGAAAAAGTGCAACAGTTGTAACCTGCAAAATAATACAACTGTATGGTAGTAGAAGCGCGCAACATTCAATAACTTTACGGCGGAGACAGTCTGCGATATACACGGGTAAGGTGGTAATGGTGATGGTGCGGGTAATGGTAAAGGTGTAGGTGCGGGTGATTGTGGTGATGTTGGTTGTGTGGGTAATGCGACGGCAGCCGCTAACATTATTTTGTTTTGCCTTAAATGTGTTTACATTCATTGGGCATGCATAGGTTTTAGCTTGGGTTCGTTTTGGGGGAAATTCGCAGTCAATCGTTTTATTGTGCGCTTAAAAAAACATCCTCGACACCCCAGTGTATTATATATAGGTTATAATACACTGGGGGTGCGCTCACAAAACATTTCGATTGGTTCTGTGAAAAGAAACACATATAGACAGAGTTTAATTCCTAAAAGAGGTACATTTTACTATGTGATAATTCTTAAATTATTTTAATTCCAAAGCTGAATTTTTAGATCGTATGTTATACATGTACTTTTGTACTTTCATATAATCATATTGAAAGTTATCTCACTTAAAGTTGTTTTAAATATTTTTATAATTGTTTCATTCAGTTCGACGTAGACTATTGTAGTACATAATAAACGATCAAACAACACTGTGGTTTTAAGTCTGTCTTTTTAATGGCATTAGATAACGAGCCGTTACAGTCGTACTCTTGTGAATTGATACATTCGTACGTAAAGAGATGCAGTGTTTCGAAAATTCGGGATCAGGCTGTTTACTGAAGAATGGAACAGTTTTAAAATTTATAATGTGATTTGTTTGGTGCACGAGTTGGAAATGTGAAAATTTTATTCATTGTACTGGAGCTACATGAATTCAGTGACTCACTGGATTTAAACTTTGCCAACGACGACCTGTTGCGATGGATCTGTGCTAGATAAACAATCGTGCTTGGGTGGCATTTGAGTCCTAGCTGTTGGGCAAAAGACGTGTTTATCTTGTGATTAACTTGCTGGAGCGCCTAGCATTGTTTCAGCGGCGTCTTATTATGCATACCAAAATACAACAGACAAGAATTAGAAGATTAAAAAGTGTTTTCAGTTTAAGGCCAAGTGAACATTTATTGTTTGTTTCCTGTAGACAAAATGTTTTAGTTTACATAATTATTTTGTACTTTATCTTTCATAAAAACCTGCTAATTGTGCATATTTTATTTTTATTATATTTCATATTTTTATTATCATTTATATGTAAACAACAGCAATATCAATCCAAACATTGTACAACATATATAAAAGAGGAAAAATGCAATATCATTTCAGATCATCAAATTTGTTAATGTTGCATCTATATTAAGCTTATTTCTTGTCGCATCTTACATGTTAGATATTGAATTGATCTGCATAAGTTTACTTTAAAGGGAGGGGAGGGGAAACAACATACTAGTATTTTATGTGTGGTTGTTTATTTTATTATGTTTTATATTAAAAAAATCGATAAAATTATGCGAAAGGATAATTATTTTGTTTTTCATGATGGCTATTTCCAAGTTCATTATTTAAACGTGTTTCTAAGTGGTTTTCAAAGCTACACAAGTTTGGTATCACTTGTCGGTATTTCAAACAGAAAATATTTCATAAATAGAATAATAAAGATGGTGCTGCTATATTTACTACATGTATCTGTGTGAACCCCAAATACAACTGTTAATATATATAGTTTAAGAAGTATACCCTTAGTCTGAAAAGGTCTTACAGGTTATTCCAAATAACTTGAATTATAATGCACTTCCAAAACATGCGAGTTATTCTTCTTTCATTGCTGGAACACAGGCCGCATATGTTGGAGTTAGCTAATTTGCATTAAAATCTGTTTGAAGGTATGCTTTGAACTGAAATGCTTGTTTACATGTATCAATTGTAGCCATGTAAGGCATTACTTAAACTTATTTTAATTTAACTCCTTCTGAAAACAACTTTCCCATTTTTTTTGTTTTTGATTAAATTCAAAATACTTATCATTTTTTAACTGTGTATTATAAAGTAATTTTCGTTTTTTTTGTCTTAGATTTGATTTGTTTAAGCATTGACGTAAATTCCGCTGAAGTTGTTATATTTGAAGATTTGAGGTCATTCTTCATATATATCTGTATATTATTAGTCAATTGAATGTATTTCATAAAATCACCGTTAGGAATTTGGTTTACAAATTGCATGTTAACGAATGAGTGTATTATTTCTTTCTCTAAAGTCGAAAATGTGTTCGAGGTACAATATGTCCTTTTCATACCATTCGTTATAATATTAAAATTGTATTATTGTATTTGATTCCTGAAGTGTTTCATATGATGAATTGTTTGAGTATTAAGTAAATTCAACGAGTATAGGATGTTGCGAATAAATACGTTATTACCACACATATTCTTAATGCCATTTTTATTCAAGTTCACGTTCAAATATAATATAAATATAAATATTTAAAACCAGTTCCAGCGTTCTTCTCGCTGGTGTGTTTAAGTGTCTTTACAGGTACATTTTGATAAATATTACACGATGCTCATTGATTGTGGTATAACAGGCATTTTACCACGTTTTATTTTTTGCGATGTGTTCATTTTGTTTTCTTACTTTAAAGTATCACTTTTATGAATCAGTGTTTAACAACAGACTTAACGACCATCGTATTATATTGTATTTATTATTACCATTACCATAACGCCTTCGTAAGACAACATATATACAGTGAGCATGATGTCCGGCAAAGCAGACATTCAGGGATGATGATGTCCGGCAACATTCAGGGATCTAGTTGTTAATCGTCGTAGCATGGCAGACATATGGGCATCCAATTGTAAGTCGTCGCAGCATGGCAGATATAGATACATCACATTGAAAGTCGTCGTAGCATGGCAGACATATAGAGATCCCATTGTAAGTCATCGTAGCATGGCAGACATAGATACATCCCATTGAAAGTTGTCGTAGCATGGCAAGCATAAAGAGATCCCATTGAAAGTCGTCGTAGCATGGCAGACATATAGAGATCCCATTGTATGCCGTCGTAGAATGGCAGACATATAGAGACCCCATTGAAAGTCGTCGTAGCATGGCGGACATATAGGACTCCCATTGTATGTGGTCGTAGCATGGCAGAAATATAGCCATCCCATTGAAAGTCGTCGTAGCATGGCAGACATAAAGAGATCCGATGGAAAGTCGTCGTAGCATGGCAGACATTTAGACATCCCATTGTAAGTCGTCGTAGCATACCTGGACGATTTTAGGAAAAGCTGACAGGGACGGTCGTGCTTAGTGTTTTTATTACATGTGACATATCCGTAAACATCAGAAATAGGCATATACAATAGGATCATAATAAATGTCCATTTACAAAAAAAATAGATTTCAGAATTACATGCAGTTCGATGCAAATGCAATATCATCAGTTATGGTTTGTATGAGAAACAAAAAACCCGACCGTTGTACAAGGAAACAAGCAAAACACGATCGTTGTACAACGAAACAAACAAAACAATATCTCTGTAGAAAGTAGCAAACACACACGATCGTCGTAAAAGGAAATACAAAAACACGGTTTGTACAACCAAACAAGCAAAAGACGATCGTTGTACAAAGAAACAAACAAAAACATGTTTTCTGTACAACAAAACAAACAAGCACTATCGTTGTACAACGAAACAAACAAAACACGCTCGTTGAAGAAAGAAGCATACAAAAACACGATCGTTGTACAACGGAACAAACGAAACACGATTATTATACAACGAAGCAAACAAATCACGATCGTTGTAAAAAGAAGCATACAAAAACACGGTTGATGTTCAACGAAACAAACAAAACACGATCGTTATACAACGAAACAAACAATACACGATCGTTATACAACGAAACAAACAAATCACGATCGTTGTACAACGAAACAAGCAAAACAGGCAAAACAAAACATTACAAGCTCACGGCATGTGTCATTCACTTTACTAAGGAAACTAAAAGGGTTAAATGCTTATTACAAAGAATAATAGATTAGAACTAGATATGAAACGTACAACCACATTGAAATAAGCTAAAAGTTCAAGTAAACGTTTTGGTATATAGAAGTTCTTTTCATACAGTGTAAATATTACCCACATGTTATAAATCGTAGGAAATAGCTTATTGAACGACTTCAAGTGTCTAAGTCGTGTTCATAACAATTGCGTATCATTTTAAGAACAGCGATGTAAGCAGTCATTAAAATCTAACATCACAATCTGGTCTAAAAGTGTCGGCAATGCCGTCAAACAGACGAAGTCCTTAATTATTTTCCTTCCAATAATTGCCTCCTTAAGTAGGTAGATTGCTAACCTCCTGAAATGAACAAAACTGTGTGCACAATAACACAACAGATTAAAGCTAAAACATGGAAAATGCAACTTTTTTTATAATATTATGAAGTTCTTTTAGTATTTGTTTGTTTATTCTGCTTGGAGAATAGCACTAATTTAAAGATATTTTGTTTCAGAATGTTTATATTTGTATTGTATAGATAAAAGGTAAAACATGAAAAATGCAACTATTTTCTTTATGTTATGCATTTGTTTCAGGTACTTGCACTTCACTCCTAATGTTCTATCATGGATGCCTTTTACTTGATTTTAAACTTTTAATCAGAAATGATTTACCATGAAATCTAACAAAATCATTAACATTTGCAATGATGCCATAACAACTGTTCAGGTCCCTGTGTAATTGTGAACTACTCTGGTTAATTTCCTGAAATGAACAGGGAATAAGAGTGTATTTGTGTCAAGTGGTACATTTGTTTTAGGATTTATCAATTATTACTTAATGTCTAGAAGAGAAACCAATATAATGTTTTTATGTTGATATTAAGTATGTTATTCATCTCGTACAAAACGTACATCATGAAGGATAATACTAGACTCATGATAAGCGACTGCAAAGCGAGATTTTTATTCCAAAACTCGCACACTTCAGTGTTAGGCATCATCTGCTTTTGAACTAGAGTTCGGCAGGCTACCCACTAACAAATATTAAGACTCCTAGAAATACTCAAGAAGATGAGCGATTACAGATAACTAAATTTCAGCGGTTTGGATGTCTAGCCTGTCTAGGGCGCTTATCATTTTGATACAAACTTTAATATAAAATGTTCATTAGTTTCTCGTTATATGAGAAATTCCTCTGATTTTATACCTTTTTAACAAGAAGTAAAGCAGATGTATTTTAATGTAAAAGGGGCATTAGTCTGCAGGTACTGATATGTTTCACCCCATGATCGAGATTTACCAAGACATTATATTTATATGTACATACAGCCATAAGGTTTTTAACATTGTTCTTTACTATACGAAGTTATATTTTGGACGAGTACACAGCCGGGAAAACCACATTGGACGAACCGTTAGGCGATTTGGATTTTGACAACATTTTGATGTTTTGTTTGTAAACAAACGAGAATTGATCATGGCTATTAGAGATAATTGATGTCACATAAGCTTTAGAGCGTTTTGCGATCCCGATTTTTATTCGGAACATTTTCACGCGAATCGGTCTCTATCACAGGTTTAACATTGGACATTTGAATCATACAATACGGCAAAAATACAGCTAGTTTTTTTTTTTTCAAACATATTTTCTAGTGTCATATTACAATAACAATGTTGGCTGGTTCATTTTGGTAAACTGACCCTCCATGGTGTCACACTTTTTTGTATTTGTCACATTCTCGTTTACTAAAATTGATAGAAAAGATTCCTGAAGGCACCTTTCTATCAATTTTAGAAAACATGTTTAATCAATTTTGTATTAGACGACCACACATGTAATATCCTTTGTTTATCACATAATGTACCATCTTCCCCGTTTAAAATATCCACCACGTATGTGCAATATAACGTGACTCAATTTCTTTTTGTCAGAACAGAATATCACTGTGCATCTGAGTAAAAAAATAATTGGAACAGAAATCAATGCTTATTTTGTAGTATTTCAGAGTGTATTTGTTTTAATGATTTATTCTTTGGTTCATTGACAACCTAAATTGTAATATGTCTTTCACATTTAATGGAAAAACCTTCAACCCTTTCTGTATTTAAACAAAAATTGAAGGTATGAACAAATGACACAATAATGGCGTCACATAACAGCTAGTGATAACGAGTGGTCACATCACCTTCATGTTTTATGTTGTATGAACGCAGAAGGGCATTGTGTTAGAAATGAGGACGTTACACTCGTGATTTATGTTGTTTGGGTGCAGAAAAGCATTACATAACGAGACCAGTGATGACCTTTCATTCGTGTGTTATGCTGTATGAACACACTGGATACTGGAGGGCACTGGATAACGAGAATTGAACTTACAAGCATGTTTATCCTGTATGAGCGCTAGAGCGCACGTGAAAACGAGAAATGGTTATTCTTGTTATTTGCTGTATCAATGCTATGAAGTGTTAAATAAAAGATATTCTGATAAGCCCAAAACACTAAGAATATTTTATTACGGGAAAGGCCGGCTTCAGGTCCTGCACACTCGCCTACCAAACGATTGTAGTTCCCTGAACCACCATCTCTATTTAAAAATATTGTTCCCTCACCATTTTGTAGGTGTGGTAGACAGGACACTACATACCCCTATCTCTTTATTTGTCCTCTCTTTACTGAACAAAGGCAGAACATATTTAATACTGTTCAATTTCTAACTGAGGTTACCCTCCGTTGCTTACTATATGGTGATGACACACTGACTGAAGAGCAAAATAGTACTCTGATGGATGCAGTTCATCGTTTTATTTATCTCTATAAAATATTCGAAAGCCAGTGATCGACTCAAACCAACAACACTCACCCATCTTTAACCTTGCATCTCTTTCCTTTCTTCTTCGTTCTTTCTCATACTATATTATTTCTTTTTACTTCAATACAGTTGATTAAATTAGAATAAAGTGGATTTTTTTCTATAATAAAGGTTATTGCATTTAAAGTCTCTCATTCAATACCTAAATGTTAAACATTATTTAATATGAGCTTGATAATCAAGGCACTTGTAAACAAGAAAAGTAATACAACTAGACCCCGTTTCGGCTTATTGTTGATCTATACTTGACTGTTAATATAAACTGAGTACTTACAAAACGTGCTTAAAGGAATCTCAATTATGCACGTCAACCTTAGAGCTGTCTTAATGTTTTGTTAGTGTTCAGCGGCGGAAAACATGAGACACTTGATAGTTTGTTAACTGGTGTTTCCTGATATACGCGTACGTATACATCAAATATAAACCGTCTTATCTTGTACATGTGAACCCAATATTACCTCATAATAAATAGGGTTGCTGGCTAGATAGGCGCATCATGTGATTGATGATTAATATCATGTTTTACTGAATGTAAACTATATACTGATATAAGCAAAACTTATGTACATGATTTTTATATATCGACAAATGTGTGAAAATTATTCTTTGTTAATAGAACGTTTTACCAATCAAAATATATTTGTGAATAGAAGACTAGCGATGTATGTATTTAAGGACAAATAATTTATAAAACATTTTATAATTACTATGGATTATACTTATGATATACTTTCCCCACCTGTTCTTGATGTATGCATTATATTGTGTTGTGATGTGAAAGTAATTATTGTTGACTTTGTCGCAGTCTATATAACGAACTATGGCGTTAGAACAAGGAATGCATTTTTTATTTGTGCATGTCTTTCTTGTCGCTGAAGTGACATTTGGACAGATTAATCATGGCTTGCCCACCAAATAAACGGACAAAGTGATTGTTTCCCAATGACATGTTCAATGCTCACATTTTATCTAAAAGTGTTGTTTTAACCAAATGTTGTTTTTAATAAGAGTATATACTATATCTTACTATACTTAGTGTTCAGAAATCAAGGTAGGTTGCTTGATATTTCCACGAATAAACCTTTTCGCCAAAAAGAGAATATTCATTTTCACCCTTATTTAAAAATGATTAGGTTCAGTAAAGAAATATATAAAGATTCTGAAACTGCTATTTTGAGAGTATATGAAGCTCAAAACTTCCTAGTGTAAGGTTCTGTTTCTGTCTTGCCGCTATATTTCTGTGCTATCAGGTTTAATGATGATGTGTTTCCACAGATACTAAAATAGTTGAAAACCTGTAAAATGTACAGGTTCGGTGTAGATTTGTGCTTATCAGACGGGAGTAGGCTGCTTATCTGCATTTCCCTGCAATTCTGCAACTTTGATATCTTTTGCTCTGAAATCTGTTTAAATTAAAGGTAAACATGAAATGCAAAGATGTTAAGTGCTACAAGATGCAGCCAGTATTTTGTACAAACATATGTTTTTGATGATATAACTTTTTTGCATGTTGTGCATTGATTTGTGAAGCTGACGTTTTATTTGTTAAAACATGTCGATGTTTAAATGGAGCTTCATGAGCAGAAATAAGTACATCGTGCTTAGCATATAAACATGTTCTAACTCAGTTGATAATAGTCAGATTTAGCCTCATAAACATCACTCTGCTTTGAAATGAATTAATTTCATTTCTTTTTCTGAGTGTGCAAGAAGATTATTTTAATATTTTAAGTTGAATTTCAGGTATATCACAATTTTAGAGCTGCGTAATATCAATTTCAACTTTGTACTCTGTCTATTTATGATCCCAAATGTACCTTTCACATAGACAATCGCTTGGGTGAAGCATAAGACTACAACCACACATTTATGCTTCCCGACGCCCCCTCTAGACTACTATCAATGGTCAAGGACCGATCTTAATAAAAGTCAATGAAAATCAAGTTTAAAATTCTTACTTTCATAACTAGGTATATATTTTTATCTTTAATTGATGAACTACTTTTTATTTAAAAACATTTTCGAATGATGCACTCTACAATGTAAATCTAATATATAATATCGACACTGATCTGCAGAATGTAGGAGTAAAGAGAAGTTAATTCATTTTACTGCTTCTGAAGCAATTATCCCCATTAAAGGCAATCATCTCTCTATAAACTTTAAACGATTTCCTTTATGCACAGAAATTGTCAAGCAGCCCCAGTTGCATAACATATAATAATTGCATACTCATTTCCTCTATCTACCACCATCATGTTTTCCTGATTATTGGGGTCAGAGATATCACGGGGCAACTGTGTTAACAAGCTTCAAGCTGCATAACATAAAATCATATGATAAAAAGCATTGGGAGAATATAAGAATTATCTCCCTTACCACCATCCAAACTGGGTTCCAATATGTCGACGGGAAAGTGGTATTTAAACCAATATATGTTTGTTCATTCCATACCAATTGCGCTCGCTCTGCATAACAACGGCCTTGGTCCGATATGTCGACGGACAACTGGTCTTTAAGACAGTATGTGTTGGGTCTCTCCATATCCTTCGGCTCGCTCGGCACAACAACGACCCTGGTCCGAGATGTCGACGGGCAAGAGGTCTTTGAACCAGTATGTGTTGGGTCTTTCACTGCGTACAACAAACTGTCAGGCTCGCCTTTCGCCATATTCTTCAACTGGGTTTTTTGTCTATACGAGGGTACCCCTGCGGAATGCCTAGAAAATGGGGCATTTCATATGGCAACTTAGGTTACATGATAAAACAGTTGTACAAAAAAGATTAAACTGTTTCAATGGTTATGAAACAATTATGTGCATTTTGATTTCAAATAAAACTAAAATATGAATTTTGCTGCGATCATTTAGAGTAAAAAAGGAGAAATGTTAACATGTAGGGTTGTTAACTTTATATATCAATCTATCAAGAATCTAAAAAAATAACTTTTAATTACTATAACTGGAAAACAGGAATTTCAATTTTACACTATCTCATTGTTTTTAGAAAAAAGATAGAAGACAAACACACACGCAGGCAGACAGACAGGTGAAAGGGGCATGTGAATATTTGTGCTCTTTTATGTCAAATAACTATGAAGATATTGCAATATCTGTGCAAATACTTTTTAACTGATTTTATTAATTTACACATCAAAACAAATCGGATATTTAATACCTTTCTATGCTACCTGTAACAAGTAATATATTTATGGAGTGTGTTTCTTCAAATATATAATATCAAATTTATCTATAAGTTCATGTCTGGTTCGCTACATCAAATTTATTATAATATCCTCTCAGACATGAATTTTCTGAAATAATAAGAAAAAACTATGATTCGCAAGAACTTCAACAGCTGCATAAGATTAACATAGTCCAAGACGATAAAAGCGTAAAGCATGCCGCATGCCAAATAAGTTATACATACGTGGACAGGGCTCACTGTCTCAATGTGAAATGTGAAATGTGACTTAAACAGTTTTAACCTTTTTATTTAATAAGGCAGACTGTGTGTGATGCTCATATAGTTTCAAACACTGACTTCATCGTATCTTTGAAACGTTTTTGCATTAGGTTTTCTAAATTGTATTCCTCCGTCTGCAGATAGAGTTGGGATCTCTAATCATTAAAGCACTTGGGGTTTACCTATAAATTTAATATTATTTATTTTATTTCCTCAAGTTAATGCATTTTTTGATAAGATTTACCTTTAACGTAGTTTTTTCTTTATTAAGAATTGTTGGGATAAGAGTGAAGTTTGTGCACGTAAACTGGTTTAAACCCCTAATAAATCTATATTAAAAGACCGTTCCAAGGCGGTACCTAACAAACCGTGATAAACATACCTAGTAATATTTATATATAGTATGTATGCACTGTGCTGTTTGTGGAGTTTTGTGCTGTTCATCCATGTTTCTTGTTTGTAACTTTTTGCTTTTGTGTTCTATTTCTTTGGCGTTTACTTAGTGCCATTACACTGGGTTTATGTTTAAAATATTTGCTACTGAGCTTATTTCTGTAGTTTTTCACATAAGTATAAACACGCAACAAACCATCATTAAGTTCGAATTGAAAAAAAAAATCGAGTGATAAAAATGATCTTGAACAGAAACGGAGAAGGGAAAAAATGGTATGGGGAATGTGAGAGGTCCCCATGGTTACCTTTGTACTCTACTCACACTTTATTGCCTCGGCAAATCCTTATGCAACGTAAAATTATCAAGCAAGTAGATTAAATAATTTAAATAAGATAAAACTTTTAGTATAATTCGGATTTTTATAATAATAGGATTTAAAAAGTGGTAAAGGAATTTATACACCACTGTCAAAAACTTGTTTTTATAAAGAGAAAATTTGTCGTATAAAAGGTAACGCTTAAACTAGAAAAAAAAAGACAAATACGTCAAACTTCAAAATAGGTTTTACCATATTATAACATAATAAATAAATCAAAATTATATTTTAACAGTTAAGTAATGTAGTAAAGTAAATATGCACAAAGAATTAGAGTGAAAGAGGCAAATAACTCCAGTTAATATCTACCTTGTACGATTCAGCGTTGTAGCCCGTTAAACTACTTACATAAGAATTTAAGAGGCAATTAACTCCAGTTAATATCTATCTTGTACGATTCACGAGTTGTAGCCCGTTAAACTTCTTACATACGAATTCAGGAGGCAATTAACTCCAGTCAATATCTTAATCGTACAATTCAATACTACTCCCTTAAACGTCTGACAATATATTGTAAGAGGCAATTCACTCCAGTCAATATCTTAATTGTACAATTCAATACCCCCCCCCCCCCTTATACGTCTTACAATATAGTGTAGGAGGCAATTCACTCCAGTCAATATCTTAATTGTACAATTCAATCCCCCCTTATACGTCTTACAATGTAGTGTGAGAGGCAATTAACTCCAATTTTCCTTGTATTATGCTGTGAACAAGGGTACGCATACATGTATTGGAGGAACCTAAGCCGACCAAAAGGTACATGGGAGATCATGCTGTGAACGAGGATGGGTATACATGTATTGGATGGACCAAAGCCGACCAAGTGGTATATGGGAGATTATGCTGTGAACTAGGGTGGGTATGCATGTATTGGAGGAACCTAGGCCTACCAAGTGGTACATGGGTGATTATGCTGTGAACGAGGGTGGATATACATGTATTGGAGGAACCTAAGCCGATCAAGTGGGAGATTATGCTGTGAACAAGGGTAGGTATACATGTATTGGAGGGACCTAAGCCGACCAAGTGGTACATGGGAGATTAAGCTAAAACGAGAGTAGATATACATGTTTTGGAGGAACCTACCCCGGATTAATGGTACATGGGAGATTATGCTGTGAACGAGGGTAGGTATACATGTATTGGAGGAATCTCAGCCGACCTAGTGGTTCATGTGAGATTATGCTGTGAACGAGGGTAGGTATGCATGTATTGTAGGTACCTAAGCCGCCCTAGTGGTACATGGGAGATTATGCTGTGAACGAGGGTAGGTATACATGTATTGGAGGAACCTAAGCCGATCAAGTGCTACATGGGGGATTATGATGTGAACGAGGGTAGGTATACATGTATTGGAGAAACCTAAGCCAAACAAGTGGTACATGGGAGATTATGATGTGAACGAAGGTATGTATACGTGTATTGGAGGAACTTAAGCCAACCAAGTGGTACATGAGGGATTATGCTGTGAACGAGGGTAGGTATGCATGTATTGGAGGAACCTAAGCTTACAAAGTGGTACATGGGGGATAATGCTGTAAACGAGGGTAGGTATACATGTATTGGAGGAACCTAAGCCGACCAAGTGGAACATGGGTGATTATGCTGTGGACGAGGGAATGTATACATGTATCGGAGTTATCTAAGCCTACCAAGTGGTAGATGGGAAATAATGCAGTGAACGAGGGTAGGTATACATGTATTGGAGGAACCTAAGCCTACCAAGTGGTACATGGGAGATTATGCTGTGAACGAGGGTAGGTATACATGTATTGGAGGAACCTGAGCCGACCAAGTGGTACATGGGGGATTATGCTGTAAATGAGGATAGGTATACATGCATTGGTATAACCTAAGCCGACCAAGTGGTACATGGAGGATTATGCTGTGAAAGAGGGTAGGTGATCGGAATACATATATTGGAGGAACCTCCCAAGCCGACCAAGTGGTTGCTTTGACTGAGCTCTGTATTATCTACATTTATCGCTGTATTAACGGTAACTTTGTGTAAACTACGCAGGGAATAGTTAATTTGATACTTTTCACCCCATGGGTCAGCTTTAGCTTTATTTTTCGAGGAACTATGACGACATAGTCTTTACTATGAGATCCATTTCTGCATGTGGTGATCAAAAATACTAAGTTGAGATAGAATTAAAGCCAAAATTAACCACCTAATGGATGCAAACACTGTTGTGATCCTTTTCATCTTAAAGTTCTTTATATTCAAAATAAAATAAAAATACTTTTCCTCAATTATTTCCGTATGACACACTCGCTTCCTGTCACCTGACATTTTTAAATACATTTCCGGTTTAGATGACGAAAACGACAACCTGTTCCTGTTCAGTAGCCATGGCAACAAGTGGGCACCTGTTGAAAACGTAAACATCATGCAGGTGAAGTTGGATCTGCTACAGTTTGACCTGGACAGACCCTTAGACGAGTGAGTCAGATTGAGAAACATGTACAGTCGAACCCCGCTGGCTCGAACTCCCAGGGACCGTCAAAAGTACATCGAGCCTCTAAAAAATTGAGCCAAGCGGGTTTGTTTACCTTCAGCTTAAATAAATCGATTGTTGACATCTAGTTCAAGCCAACGAGTAATTCGAGCCAAGCGAGTTCGAGCCAACGGGGTTCAACTGTATTGTGAAAACATAGGAAAACGTGGGAAATATTGAGAACATTTTGGAAAATAAATAAAAGCATTGGGAAATGATGGAAAAATTGAGAACTTTTTGGAAAATGAATGAAAGTAGTGGGAAATTTTGAAAATTCATTGGAATATATAAAAAAGCATTGGGAAAAATGGGAAATATTGAGAACATTTTGGAAAATAAATGAAAGCATTGGGAGAAAGTGGGAAATATTGAGAGAAAAAAATGGAATATATATGAAAGCATTGGGAAAAAGTAGGAAAAATTGAGAAATGTTTGGAATTACTCGGGAACTAAAGTGAAAGCATTGAGACCCTTAGGGAAAGTTTTTTTTATAAAGTTTTAAAAGATTAAGGAAGTGTTATGCAATTGGAAAATATGTGAATGATGTGTTAAAAGGAAACATTGGCGGCCTATGATAATCACTCGAAAATAAGTAGAAACGTAATTGGAGTTTTGTGAAAAGTTCAGGTACGATGCAAATATAAGGCCAAATAATCTCGCAAATATAGTGGCATTTGGCATTGCAAACAAAATGTCGCAAACTTTATAAAAATAAAGTTTAAACCTATATAACACTCATGTTCATGATCTATTGGTTTCCCAGGTTCATGCTTCTGTTTATAAAAAACAATATACTCATCTTCATGAAGATAAAGTTAAAACAGAACGTTCGGTATAAAACATTTTTTTACATTTAAACACCGCTATTCAGAACACCTTAATCCATATCACCTTGTCAAACGGGTCGTCACTCCTAGAATCAACATTGTGTTTAGTTTATATTTCTTATAGTGATTCATCGTATAGTAAATATCGCATAGAAACTGATCAAGACTTCTTAAAATTCGAACTAATAAGCTACTTTTTAATCAAGTTTAAGCAAGTCAAAGCTTAGACTTAAATCTGTAACTTTCGAGAATTTGGAGACTGTCTCATTGTGATGAAATACAAATGTAACTCACCTCTGTTTAAGGATGACCTGTACCAACTTATCTATGATGTAAGTTTTTAAAGTAAACTCTGAACTATTAACCTTCTTTTTATTTTGAAAAAGCCTCTTTATGGATATTTTTTTTGCGATTGAGCTAAACATCTGTACAGTTGTACAAAACAGAACAAACCAAAAGTGTGACAACAATCGGTTAAAAAAGTGTGACAACATCAGTTAAAAAAACTACAAATATTTGTGTACTCGTTATATCTGCGATAATGACCAAATCACTGCAATGTCACATCAGTCAAAGTCTAGTGAATCGTGTGAAATTTTGTATGGATATCCTGGACTCGATATTTATTCACTTAGTCTTCAGCTGATATGAACAATCATATTGTTTTTGGTGGCCAGTAATAACTACCCTGTGTATCATCCAAATACTACAGTAAAATATCTCTACTAAACAATTTTAATAATAGTTAATGAAGTAAAAAACACTTATTTATTAGTGTTTGACAAGGATATCTCTTTACTAGCCAGCGCGCATGCAAAACGTCTAGATATTAAAAAACTGTATATATATGACCAATAAATGAACTACGGTAATTAAAAGTTGGCGATTACTTTCATCAGATCTGTCTTTCAATCCAAGCATGATTGTGGTCACATATCTTTGTGCATTTGAAATGAATCTGCCTGGCAGAATCAGGACCTTTACCTCCCAATTCAACATATTTAATCATTTTTATAATTTATTATGAAATAATTTTTGGGATCATTGTTGTGACTCAGAGAGCTAGGCTAAAGTCTGATTAAAAATTCAGAGTTAACAAGTTGGTTTGTTATTAGTTATTTTAAATGCAAATTTTGCATTGCTATATTAATTCTTAAACTGAGGCTCATCCAGTTTTACGTGCATCATTCTGAAAGTTTATTGACAAAGTATTTGATAGTGAACAGCCTGTTTCTGATATTAGCTGATTTTATATTTCAATTGTTAAAATAAAACAACTAGTTCATTTTATTTGTTATAATGTATTAAAATTACAAGGGTAATGGGTGTTGTAACTGTTTAGTAACATATTGTCAATTTTCGCACTCTCTAAATAGTCAATCAGAACACCTCGACCCTTTTCTTTCCAAATAACATCTGATGTACATGCATTTGGAAATTTAACTTATGCTTGAAGATTGCTTAGTCATTTTTATTCACCCTTGATATGAATCTTAATGATTTGTACAATAAAACACTTCACCACACTTTTTGGGAATCAATTTAACCTTATAAACAATAACAAATAGTCAGTTTAATAAACAACTAGAATTAGTGGTCTGACGGATAAGTAGTGTGTGTGTTGTATTGTAGGGGGATGATGGAGGGGACCATTCCGGTCGGCACCCCAAAGCCGTTTTTAATTAATTTTCCGAGTTAACTTTAAATGCCAATATTGCAGCAAAATGTACTAGTTCACACTTTAAATAGTTGAAAATAACGCCAAGTCCTTCATATCCTACACATAAACATTGTTGTTATATATCTGCATGCAACTTATTGCACGGTAAAAGCTTTGCCTACTGGAAACTGTTCTGATTAATGATTAGACAAAAAAAAAGAAACACCTTTCAAATGTAGTCCAATATTTACTTATACCAATGCCTTTTTTGTCTCAGTCGATCTGTCTTAGAATTTTATTTCATAAAGTTTTTTAAAAATAATATGTTGCTTGATTGTCATGCCATGCATGCATTTTAAATCGGAAATGCAAAACATTTATATAAGTCCCATAAGCCACCTTTTGAGAATATCTTATGTATAAAACATTTTTTGAAAATTTTGGATTACATTATATCATTTAGGCTTGATCTGTATGGATATTAATATTAAAAGTATACAGAAAAAGGATTAAGTAGTCTGATTCATACGCCGGTTCTTTATTTCGAAATACAGCACAAGTTATTATTTTTTAAACTCAAACTTTAGACCACATTGTTGCAGAGTTATGGTAATGTTTCTTATGAAGGATGCTGGGTTTAATTTAAAAGAAAGGTGCAGAAAACACGGTATTTCTACCTAATGAGAAGACAGTAAATCCTTTTGCACTCACCAATCATTTAATATTTTTCAGCTATTAAATACACAGTTACAATCTTGTTATCAGTTTTTAATAGTTTTCATATATGCATTATTTAGTAAGTAGTTAAAGGTTTATCACTCAAAATGTATGTTTATTATACATGACTTTTTTGTGTATGTCTTATTAATTGAATTTTGAATATGAGTGTCACTTTAAGTGATACTAGATAAATAAAGGTTTATCAATAAAGTAATAATAAGGATTTTTCTTTTCAGACTATATAATATCCAAACTTTTATTAACATAAACATATCAATTCACATCACATCATGCAGATATGATCATAATGACATTGCATCTTTTTTATTTTTTGAATATTTTCTAATTTCAATTGATTTAATGATCATATAGTAACTATATATTTATACTCTAATGATATAAATATCATTATTGATACAAAATGTGACAAATATTGAGAAATTTGCTGCACTTAGTATAGTTTCGCAGTAAAATGTAATTCTTATCAAAGATAAAAATACTGCGAAACTGTACCATTTGAAAAACAGAAGAAGTATTTTGATAAAAATGATATATTTTAGCCATATAAGTTTAGATCCACACTTTTCATTCATATAAATCTAAGAAAAGAATGACAAAAAACACTTTTATTCAAATAGAACAATTTACATTATATGGATATGTATCACAGTACTAAATATATATTATTGCTAAAAAGTGTTTTTCTGAAAATATGTCAAATGGAACAGTTTCGCGATCAGCCCTTGAGGTAGGCTTGTAAACTTCCCAGTATATAGGAGTGTCGTCGAGGTAGGCTTGTAAACTTTCCAGTATATAGGGGTGTCGTCGAGGTAGCCTTGTAAACTTTCCAGTATATAGGGGTGTCGTCGAGGAAGGCTTGTAAACTTTCCAGTATATAGGGGCGTCGTCGAGGTAGGCTTGTAAACTTCCCAGTATGTAGGGGCGTCGTCGAGGTAGGCTTGTAAACTTCCCAGTATGTAGGGGTGTCGTCGAGGTAGGCTTGTAAACTTCCCAGTATGTAGGGGTGTCGTCGAGGTAGGCTTGGTAACTTCCCAGTATATAGGGGTGTTGTCGAGGTAGGCTTGTAAACTTGGCAGTATATAGGGGTGTCGTCGAGGTAGCCTTGTAAACTTTCCAGTATATAGGGGTGTCGTCGAGGTAGGCTTGTAAACTTTCCAGTATATAGGGGTGTCGTCGAGGAAGGCTTGTAAACTTTCCAGTATATAGGGGCGTCGTCGAGTTAGGCTTGTAAACTTCCCAGTATGTAGGGGCGTCGTCGAGGTAGGCTTGTTAACTTCCCAGTATGTAGGGGTGTCGTCGAGGTAGGCTTGTAAACTTCCCAGTATGTAGGGGTGTCGTCGAGGTAGGCTTGGTAACTTCCCAGTATATAGGGGTGTTGTCGAGGTAGGCTTGTAAACTTGGCAGTATATAGGGGTGTCTTCGAGGTAGGCTTGTAAACTTCCCAGTACATAGGCGTGTCGTCGAAGTAGGCTTGTGTACTTCCCAGTATATAGGGGTATCGTCGACGTAGGATTGTGTACTTCCCAGTGTATAGGGGAATCGTCGAGGTAGGATTGTTAAATTCCCAGTATATAGGGGAGTCGTCGAGGTAGGCTTGTTAACTTCCCAGTATATAAGGGAGTCGTCGAGGTAGGCTTGTAAACTTCCCAGTATATAGGGGTGTCGTCGAGGTAGGCTTGTGTACTACCCAGTATATAGGGGAGTCGTCGAGGTAGGCCTGTTAACTTCCCAGTATATTAGGTTGTCATCGAGGTAGGCTTGTATACTTTCCAGTATATAGGGGTGTCGTCGAAGTAGGCTTGTAAATTTTCCAGTATATAGGGGTGTTGTCGAGGTAGGCGTGTAAACATTCCAGTATATAGGGGTGTCGTCGAGGTAGGCTTGTAAATATCCCAGTATGTAGGGGTTTCGTCGAGGAAGGCTTGTAAACCTCCCAGTATATAGGGGTGTCGTCAAGGTATGCTTGTGTAGTTCCCTGTATATAGGGTAGTCGTCGAGGTAGGCTTGCAAACTTTCCAGTATATAGGGGTGTCGTCGAGGTAGGCTTGTAAACCTCCCAGTATATAGGGGTGTCGTCGATGTAGGCTTGTAAACTTTCCAGTATATAAGGGTGTCGTCGAGGAAGGCTTGAAAACTTTCCAGAATATAGGGGCGTCGTCGAGGTAGGCTTGTAAACTTCCCAGTATGTAGAGGCGTCGTCGAGGTAGGCTTGTAAACTTCCCGGTACGCAGGGGCGTCGTCGAGGTAGGATTGTAAACTTCCCAGTATGTAGGGGCGTCGTCGAGGTAGGCTTGTAAACTTCCCAGTATATAGGGGTGTCGTCGAGGAAGGCTTGTGTAGTTCACTGTATATAGGGTTGTCGTCGAGGTAGGCTTGTAAACTTTCCAGTATATAGGGGAGTTGTCGCGGTAAACTTGTAAACTTCCAAGTATAAAGGGATGTCGTCGAGGTAGCCTTGTAAACTTTCCAGTATATAGGGGTGTCGTCGAAGTAGGCTTGTAAATTTTCCAGTATATAGGGGTGTTGTCGAGGTAGGCGTGTAAACATTCCAGTATATAGGGGTGTCGTCGAGGTAGGCTTGTAAATATCCCAGTATGCAGGGGTTTCGTCGAGGTAGGCTTGTAAACTTCCCAGTATATAGGGGTGTCGTCGAGGTAGGCTTGTGTAGTTCCCTGTATATAGGGTAGTCGTCGAGGTAGGCTTGTAAAGTTTCCAGTATATAGATGTGTCGTCGCGGTAAGCTTGTAAACCTCCCAGTATATAGGGGTGTCGTCGATGTAGGCTTGTAAATTTTCCAGTATATAGGGGTGTCGTCGAGGAAGGCTTGTAAACTTTCCAGAATATAGGGGCGTCGTCGAGGTAGGCTTGTAAACTTCCCAGTATGTAGAGGCGTCGTCGAGGTAGGCTTGTTAACTTCCCGGTACGAAGGGGCGTCGTCGAGGTAGGCTTGTTAACTTCCCAGTATGTAAGGTGTCGTCGAGGTAGGATTGTAAACTTCCCAGTATATCGGGGTGTCGTCGAGGAAGGCTTGTGTAGTTCCGTGTATATAGGGTTGTCGTCGCGGTAAGCTTGTAACCTTCCCAGTATGTAGTGGCGTCGTCGAAGTAAGCTTGTAAACTTCCCAGTATGAAGGGGCGTCGTCGAGGTAGGCTTGTAAACTTACAAGTATATAGGGGTGTTGTCGAGGTAAGCTTGTAAACTTCCCAATATATAGGGGTGTCGTCGAGGTAGGCTTGTGTTGTTCCCTGTATATAGGGGCGTCGTCGAGGTAGGCTTGTGTACCTCCCAGTATATGGGGGTGTCATCGAGGTATGCGCGTAAACTTCCCTGTATATAGGAGCGTCGTCGAGGTAGGCTTGTTAACTTCCCTGCATATAGGGGTGTCATCGAGATAGGCTTGTAAACTTTTCAGTATGTTGGGGCGTCGTCGAGGTAGGCTTGTAAACTTTCCAGTATATAGGGATGTCGTCGAAGTAGGCTTGTGTACTTCCCAGTTTATAGGGTTGTCGTCGAGGTAGGCTTGTAATTTTCCCAGTATATAGGGGTGTCGTCGAGGTAGGCTTGTGTATCGTCGAGGTAGGTTTGTAAACTTTTCAGTATATAGGGATGTCGTCGAGGTAGGCTTGTAAACTTCCAAGTATATAGGGGTGTCTTCGAGGTAGGCTTGTAAACTTCCCAGTATATAGGGGTGTCGTCGAGGTAGGCTTGTGTTGTTCCCAGTATATTGGTGTGTCGTCAAGGTAGGCTTGTAAACTTCCCAGTATATCGGGGTGTCGTCGAGGAAGGATTGTGTAGTTCCCTGTATATAGGGTTGTCGTCGCGGTAAGCTTGTAACCTTCCCAGTATGTAGTGGCGTCGTCGAAGTAAGCTTGTAAACTTCCCAGTATGAAGGGGCGTCGTCGAGGTAGGCTTGTAAACTTACAAGTATATAGGGGTGTTGTCGAGGTAAGCTTGTAAACTTCCCAATATATAGGGGTGTCGTCGAGGTAGGCTTGTGTTGTTCCCTGTATATAGGGGTGTCGTCGAGGTAGGCTTGTGTACCTCCCAGTATATGGGGGTGTCATCGAGGTATGCGCGTAAACTTCCCTGTATATAGGAGCGTCGTCGAGGTAGGCTTGTTAACTTCCCAGTATATAGGGTTGTCGTCGAGGTAGGCTTTTAATTTTCCCAGTATAAAGGGGTGTCATCGAGGTAGGCTTGTGTATCGTCGAGGTAGGTTTGTAAACTTTTCAGTATATAGGGATGTCGTCGAGGTAGGCTTGTAAACTTCCAAGTATATAGGGGTGTCTTCGAGGTAGGCTTGTAAACTTCCCAGTATATAGGGGTGTCGTCGAGGTAGGCTTGTGTAGTTCCCTGTATATAGGGGTGTCGTCGAGGTAGGCTTGTAAACTTCCCAGTATATCGGGGTTTCGTCGAGGTAGACTTGTAAACTTTCCAGTATATACGGGTGTCGTCGAGGTAGGCTTGTGTTCTTCCCAGTATATAGGGGTGTCGTCGAGGTAGGCTTGTAAACTTCCCAGTATATAGGGGCGTCGTCGAGGTAGGCTTGTAAACTTTCCAGTATATAGGGGTGTCGTCGAGGTAGGCTTGTATATTTCCCAGTATATAGGGGTTAGTTAGTTAACAGAGTATCGAGGTCGAGACTAACTCGCAAAAAAACGTTATTGTGTTCTTTCATTTAAACGTCCATGCGTACGCCCATGTGTACGTTCATGTGAACGTTCATGTGTACGTCCATGTGTACGTTGATGTGTACATTCATGTGTATGCCAATGTATACGTTAATGTGAACATTCATATTTTCATTCATGTTTACGCCGATGTGTACATTCATGTGTACGTTTATGTATACGTTCATGTGTATGTTCAAGTGTACATTCATGTGTACGTTCATATGTACATGTATGTGTACTTTCATGTGTAAGTTCATGTATACGTCCATGTGAACATTCATGTGTACGTTTAAAGGTACGTTTATGTGTACACTCATTTGTACGTTACGTTCATGTGTACTATCACGTGTATGTTACGTGTATGTGTACGCTTACATTCATATGTACATTTATGTTTACGTTACGTTCATGTGTACGTTTTTGTGTACGTTCGTGTGTACGTTCATACTGTATGTGTACGCTCATGTGTACGCTCATATATACGCTCATGTGTACGTTCATGTCATCCATGTGTACGTTCATGTATACCGTGATATTGTCGAGGTATGATAATGTTTGTAAATGTTCATGTATAATCCTTGAACAAGTCCGGTCCTGCCTTGTCAAAATTAATAATAATATTAATAATTAAAAAATCAATTTTACCATTTTTCAAATGCAGGTGTACCGGAACTACAAGGTGAAGAACCAGACGAAACGGAAACGACACGACTCGACGGACGACCAAGACGTATGAACACAAGCGAGAGCTAATGTGTGATGAATTGGCTATTAACATTCCGAAGTTTAATGACGTTGCTACGGAAACACCCGAATAATTTCATTGGTTCCGACCTTTTACGTAAAAGTAGTCCCGACAGGACTGGAAATATTTCATGAGCGCCGATCTTTTCCGAACTTAAACGGGATCTGACGTGTGTATAGGTCACAAACATAACAAATGTTTTGTCCTTGTTTGTTTCGTTTTCTTAATGATTTTTAATTTTCTGTAACACAAAAATGAGCCGCCATTTAAATATAGCATGAGCTGTTGTGTGTATTTGCTCATAATTATTCATAAATATTCCGATTTATGGTCCCTTACTTTTCTATCTTCTTTTTTATTTATCAATTAAAGAGAAAAAATCTTGTTCAGGTTTTTTAAAATTGTGCTACGGAAATACCCGAAATATTTCATTGGTCCCGAACTCTTATTCACGGCAACACCCGATTTATTTCATTAGTTCCGACCTGACACGATATTTCAGTACCACGTTGAGCAGAACTCAACGGTTCACCGCGCACCAGTCACCATCCGGAACACGACAGATCCGGTGAATGACGATCTTGTCCGATTTTTGGCGGAGGAACTCGGATATGAGTGGAAGACAGTAGGTGGCTTCCCAGTACCGTGCGTTACATAATATACCCCTGTAATAAACTGGTTCAAATAAAAATAACCTTTCCGTACATCTAAGATGCATATTTTTGTTTTCCGCTTTAAAGTTCGACTTCAGTCAAAGACCCCTTTGCTCGAACTCGCTTGTACCGAGTTCTTCGTTTGCTCGAACTAGATGTTAAGAACTGATTTTTTATAATGGAGGTAAACATTTCTGCTTGGCTCGACACTTCCAAGGTTCGAGGTATTTTCGCTGGTCCCTGGGTGTTCGGGCCAACTGGGTTCGATTGTATTAATTATCTTACATTAACAGGTCGGCAACTACCTGAGCGTGAGTAAGCCCCGGATCCAGGCGATCCTACGTAATCTGGCGTATGGTGATTGTTCAGAAGTGGACGCGAAGTATGACATGCTTATGATCTGGTTGAAAAAGACGCCAAAAGCCGTTGACAAGGTCAGTACCGATTTTTCGGTAAAATCCAGAGGACGCGAGAAGACTAAGTGTTGCACTGAGCTTTTTCTTCTGGACGTTGCTAGGTGCACAACAATATGTTATTGTTTCATTTCCTTGATTTCATGTTTTGTCAGATGCTTTATTCTTTACAAAATGTCAATACCAAATTCCGAAATATATCTTCATCATAGTCATTTGATATTTCTTCAACTGTTCTATCCATCATGAAATCAAAATCTACATTAAAATCAATCAAATAATGTTTTAACTGCTATACTGCAGATTTTAGATATGCAGGTTGCCACTAAATTTTAAAAGTTTGTTTGAGGAAACAAATCACCTTATCAAACTCCGTTTATAAACGAAGGCGGGACTCTTTAAACGTCATAGACTGACTTTTGTTTCTTTTAATATGCTGAAGAAAACTAATAGTTATCTTTGTTTAAAGTAATATTTAAAAATATTGCCTTCCGACGTATCATATAATTTATCACGTGGTATACATATACTGATTATGCAGATCCCATACTTGTAAAGATTATGTAATGTTTTTCAAGACCTATTGCTTTGAATTATAAAAACACCTTTTGTGATTATTTTTTCTACTATTTACCTTTTCCAGGTTTCTTGCCTCAGTAACGCGCTATTAAAAAGTGGGCGTGGAGATCTAGCGGAGGAAATCAAGTCACGTGACAGGGAGTTCAAAGAACATCTGCGCGCGCATTAGTTGCTGATGACGTCATGAAAATGTGCTACCATGCTACAATACGTTCTGTACACATTGTTGCTATGTCAGCTTTATTGTAGTTGAATGTAAAATGTGTGCAAGTATATTTCTGTCGAATTTGCGTCGAAACTTAATAGATTAAAACGCTTCCGCCATTAAAAGAGAGGAGTTATATATAATAGGTCATGAACATATCCAGAATATATTCAGTGATAACGTTTAACTTTCCTTTTGTGTACTCTTTTAAAGGCCTTATAAAGAAAATTACGTTCACATTTTCAACATTTACATGACTGGCATCATATACGACTTGAAGTCATGCAGGAAATGACGTCACAATATGAATGATTATCGATACATCTTAATTCTGATTAAAGTTAGTGCAGTTACTTGAACTAGATGAAGGCATTAACCAACGCGTTTAAAATGCGTAACAACGATTATTATTAAGAACCAGTCAAAATATTGTATTGTTTTTTTTTAATATTACACACGTTAGTTATTTGCATTGATAGTTTATTTAAATTATTGACAATAATGTCCATGTGTATTGTGGTTTACGCCAGTAGAGGTATCTATTTATTATTTAGACTTCTTTTTGCATTGTATAAACAGTCATACTGTGATAACAGATGCTATCATCATGTGTAAAACTCCGTCCATGTATTAAAAATGTGTGTTTTATATTGGTATATAATACTTAAAGTGACTCGTTCATGTTTCCGACCAAAAGTTAGTTTTCCTGGTAATACATCTAAAACCACTTATTTTATCATTATTTTACTATATGATATCGAAATGGAAGAAATGATGCAGTTTTAGCATAAAAAGGATTTTGGTTTTAGTGGGGTTCGAACTCACGCCTGTAAAGTCAATAAAAAAATCCGGCTAGTCCACACAGCCAACGGGACTTTAACAAAAGTGGTGGATGTGTTGACCTGTTATGGATGCATTCATAATATCACGTGATAATGTCAATCAACCAATCACGCAACACCACAGCCGTTATACACGCTAATAAAAAGTGTGGTCTTCAAAGACGATATTTGAGCAAATTTCAACATTTGCGGAAGGGTTCCAGATTTTGGTATTTGTGTTATAACACCCCTTATGATTTACCACACTTTCTTTTGCAATTAAAAAAGTACAAAACATGTGCGAGTTACTTTAAATTCCGTCCATGTATTGTAATAGTTTGTTTTTATTGATATATACTTAAATTTCCGTCCACTCTTTTCTTACACTGATGTGTTTAAATTTCTGTTCATGTATTGAATTGTGTGTTTTCCTTCTATTTGTATCAATTTTAATTGCTGTCTATCTATTGAAATATTTTTTTTTGTTGATATGTACATTCTTGTATCATGTGTTTTAACATTTTATGTATACAAATACAAATATTTTTAAAATGCAAAACAACCTGAAGTATATGCTTGTGTACTCAGTCGGCTGTATATGTATTTACTAATAAGATTAAATTAAATAATTTTCGCTGAATACATAATCATATGTGTTGGTATCTCATTTGAAAGAAAATATTTTCTGTGAATGTTTGAGGTTCTTGTCTTTAGGGATCTCTTAATATATACAGTGAATGTTTGATGTTCTGGTTCTTAGGGATCTCTAAATATATAAAGTGAATGTTTGATGTGCTGGTCCTTAGGGATCTCTAAATATAGAAAGTGAATGTTCGATGTGCTGGTCCTTAGGGATCTCTAAATATAGAAAGTGAATGTTCGATGTAATGGTCCATAGGGATCCCTAAATATATAAAGTGAATGTTTGATGTACTGGTCCTTAGGGATCTCTAATAATATACAGTGAATGTTTGATGTGCTGGTCCTTAGGGATCTCTTAATATATAGAGTGAATGTTTGATGTACTGGTCCTTAGGGATCTCTAATAATATACAGTGAATGTTTGATGTGCTGGTCCTTAGGGATCTCTAAATATATACAGTGAATGTTTGATGTGCTGGTCATTAGGGATCTCTAAATATATAGAGTGAATGTTTGATGTGCTTGTCCTTAGGGATCTTTAAGTATATAAAGTGAATGTTCAATGTACTGGTCCCTAGGGATCTATAAATATATAAAGTGAATGTTTGATGTGCTGGTCCTTAGGGATCACTAAATATATACAGTGAATGTTTGATGTACTGGTCCTTAGGGATCTCTAAATACATACAGTGAATGTATGATGTGCTTGTCCTTAAGGATCACTTAACGTGAACAGTGAATGTTCGATGTACTGGTTCTTAGGGATCACGTATCGTGGACAGTGAATGTTCGATGTACTGTTCCCTTGGGATCACTTAACGTGGACAGTGAATGTTCGATGTACTGGTCCCTAGGGATCACTTAACGTGGACAGTGAATGTTCGATGTACTGGTCCCTAGGGATCACTTAACGTGGACAGTGAATATTCGATGTACTGGTCCTTAGGGATCACTTAACGTGGACAGTGAATATTCGATGTACTGGTCCTTTGGGATCACTTAACGTGGACAGTGAATGTTTGATGTACTCGTCCCTAGGGATCGCTTAACGTGGACAGTGAAGGTTCGATGTGCTGGTCCCTAGGGATCACTTAACGTGGACAGTGAATGTTCGATGTACTGGTCCCTAGGATCACTTAACGTGGACAGTGAATGTTTGGTGTACTGGCCACTTAACGTGGACAGTGAATGTTTGATGTACTGGTCCCTAGGGATCGCTTAACGTGGACAGTGAATGTTCGATGTACTGGTCCCTAGGGATCACTTAACGTGGACAATGAACATTTGATGTACTGGTCCTTAGGGATCACTTAACGTGGACAGTGAATGTTCGATGTACTTGTCCATAGGGATCACTTAAAGTGGACAGTGAATGTTTGATGTACTTGTCCCTAGGGATCACTTAACGTGGACAGTGCATGTTTGATGTACTGGTCCCTAAGGATCACTTAACGTGGACAGTGAATATTCGATGTACTGGTCCTTAGGGATCACTTAACGTGGACAGTGAATATTCGATGTACTGGTCCTTTGGGATCACTTAACGTGGACAGTGAATGTTCGATGTACTGGTCCCTAGGGATCACTTAACGTGGACAGTGAATGTTTGGTGTACTGGCCACTTAACGTGGACAGTGAATGTTTGATGTACTGGTCCCTAGGGATCGCTTAACGTGGACAGTGAATGTTCGATGTACTGGTCCCTAGGGATCACTTAACGTGGACAGTGCATGTTTGATGTACTGGTCCCTAGGGATCACTTAACGTGGACAGTGAATGTTTGATGTACTGGTCCCTAGGGATCACTTAACCTGGACAGTGATTGTTAAAAGTACTGATCCCTAGGGATCACTTAACGTGGACAGTGAATGTTCGATGTACTTGTCCATAGGGATCACTTAACGTGGACAGTGAATGTTTGATGTACTTGTCCCTAGGGATCACTTAACGTGGACAGTGCATGTTTAATGTACTGGTCCCTAGGGATCACTTAACGTGGACAGTGAATGTTGGATGTACTGGCCCTTAGGGATCACTTAACGTGGACAGTGAATGTTTGATGTACTTGTCCCTAGGGATCACTTAACGTGGACAGTGAATGTTTGGTGTACTGGCCACTTAACGTGGACAGTGAATGTTTGATGTACTGACAACTTATCGTGGACAGTGAATGTTTGATGTACTCGTCCCTAGGGATCACTTAACGTGGACAGTGAATGTTTGATGTACTTGTCCCTAGGGATCACTTAACGTAGACAGTGAATGTTTGGTGTACTGGCAACTTAACGTGGACAGTGAATGTTTGATGTACTTGTCCCTAGGGATCACTTAACGTGGACAGTGAATGTTTGGTGTACTGGCCACTTAACGTGGACAGTGAAAGTTTGATGTACTGACAACTTATCGTGGACAGTGAATGTTTGATGTACTCGTCCCTAGGGATCACTTAACGTGGACAGTGAATGTTTGATGTACTGACAACTTATCGTGGACAGTGAATGTTTGATGTACTCGTCCCTAGGGATCACTTAACGTGGGCAGTGAATGTTGGATGTACCGGTCGCTAGGGATCACTTAACGTGGACAGTGAATTTTTGATGAACTGGTCTTTAGGGATCACTTAACTTGGACAGTGAATGTTTGATGTACTTGTCCCTAGGGATCACTTAACGTGGACAGTGAATGTTCGATGTACTGGCCACTTATCGTGGACAGTGAATGTTTGATGTACTGGTCCCTAGGGATCACTTAACGTGGACAGTGAATGTTCGATGTGCTGGTCCTTAGGGATCACTTAACGTGGACAGTGTATTTTTGATGTACTGGTCCTTAGGAATCATTTAACGTGGACAATGAATGTTCGATGTACTAGTCCATAGGGATCACTTAACGTGGACAGTGAATGCTCGATGTGCTGGTCCCTAGGGATCACTTAACTTGGACTGTGAATGTTTTATGTACTTGTCCCTAGGGATCACTTAAAGTGGACAGTGAATGTTTGATGTACTGGCCCTTAGGGATCACTTAAAGTGGACAGTGAATGTTTGATGTACTGGCCCTTAGGGATCACTTAACGTGGACAGTGAATGTTTGATGTACTGGCCCTTAGGGATCACTTAACGTGGACAGTGAAGGTTCGATGTGCTGCTCCAAAGGGGTCACTTAACGTGGACAGTGAATGTTAAATGTACTGATCCCTAGGGATCACTTAACGTGGACAGTGAATGTTTGATGTACTGGTCCCTAGGGACCACTTAACGTGGACAGTGAATGTTAAATGTACTGATCCCTAGGGATCACTTAACGTGGACAGTGAAGGTTTGATGTACTGGTCCCTAGGGATCACATAACGTGGACAGTGAATGTTAAATGTACTGATCCCTAGGGATCACTTAACGTGGACAGTGAATGTTGGATTTACTGGCCCTTAGGGATCACTTAACGTGGACAGTGAATGTTTGATGTTCTGGTCCTTATGGATCACTTAACGTGGACAGTGAATGTTTTATGTACTGGTCCCTAGGGATCACTTAACGTGGACAGTGAATGTTTGATGTACTGACCCTTAGGGATCACTTAACGTGGACAGTGAATGTTTGATGTACTGGTCCCTGGGGATCACTTAACGTGGACAGTGAATGTTCGATGTACTGGTCCCTAGGGATCACTTAACGTGGACAGTGAATATTCGATGTACTGGTCCTTAGGGATCACTTAACGTGGACAGTGAATATTCGATGTACTGGTCCTTTGGGATCACTTAACGTGGACAGTGAATGTTTGATGTACTCGTCCCTAGGGATCGCCTAACGTGGACAGTGAAGGTTCGATGTGCTGGTCCCTAGGGATCACTTAACGTGGACAGTGAATGTTCGATGTACTGGTCCCTAGGATCACTTAACGTGGACAGTGAATGTTTGGTGTACTGGCCACTTAACGTGGACAGTGAATGTTTGATGTACTGGTCCCTAGGGATCGCTTAACGTGGACAGTGAATGTTCGATGTACTGGTCCCTAGGGATCACTTAACGTGGACAATGAACATTTGATGTACTGGTCCTTAGGGATCACTTAACGTGGACAGTGAATGTTCGATGTACTTGTCCATAGGGATCACTTAACGTGGACAGTGAATGTTTGATGTACTTGTCCCTAGGGATCACTTAACGTGGACAGTGCATGTTTGATGTACTGGTCCCTAAGGATCACTTAACGTGGACAGTGAATATTCAATGTACTGG
Organism: Mya arenaria; assembly: GCF_026914265.1. NCBI lineage: Eukaryota > Metazoa > Mollusca > Bivalvia > Myida > Myidae > Mya > Mya arenaria. The sequence goes on along the minus strand of NC_069137.1, from coordinate 1,098,195 downwards.
TCCTTAGGGATCACTTAACGTGGACAGTGAATATTCGATGTACTGGTCCTTTGGGATCACTTAACGTGGACAGTGAATGTTCGATGTACTGGTCCCTAGGGATCACTTAACGTGGACAGTGAATGTTTGGTGTACTGGCCACTTAACGTGGACAGTGAATGTTTGATGTACTGGTCCCTAGGGATCGCTTAACGTGGACAGTGAATGTTCGATGTACTGGTCCCTAGGGATCACTTAACGTGGACAGTGCATGTTTGATGTACTGGTCCCTAGGGATCACTTAACGTGGACAGTGAATGTTTGATGTACTGGTCCCTAGGGATCACTTAACCTGGACAGTGAATGTTAAAAGTACTGATCCCTAGGGATCACTTAACGTGGACAGTGAATGTTCGATGTACTTGTCCATAGGGATCACTTAACGTGGACAGTGAATGTTTGATGTACTTGTCCCTAGGGATCACTTAACGTGGACAGTGAATGTTTAATGTACTGGTCCCTAGGGATCGCTTAACGTGGACAGTGAATGTTGGATGTACTGGCCCTTAGGGATCACTTAACGTGGACAGTGAATGTTTGATGTACTTGTCCCTAAAGATCACTTAACGTGGACAGTGAATGTTTGGTGTACTGGCCACTTAACGTGGACAGTGAATGTTTGATGTACTCGTCCCTAGGGATCACTTAACGTGGACAGTGAATGTTTGATGTACTTGTCCCTAGGGATCACTTAACGTAGACAGTGAATGTTTGGTTTACTGGCAACTTAACGTGGACAGTGAATGTTTGATGTACTTGTCCCTAGGGATCACTTAACGTGGACAGTGAATGTTTGGTGTACTGGCCACTTAACGTGGACAGTGAATGTTTGATGTACTGACAACTTATCGTGGACAGTGAATGTTTGATGTACTCGTCCCTAGGGATCACTTAACGTGGACAGTGAATGTTTGATGTACTGACAACTTATCGTGGACAGTGAATGTTTGATGTACTCGTCCCTAGGGATCACTTAACGTGGGCAGTGAATGTTGGATGTACCGGTCGCTAGGGATCACTTAACGTGGACAGTGAATTTTTGATGAACTGGTCTTTAGGGATCACTTAACTTGGACAGTGAATGTTTGATGTACTTGTCCCTAGGGATCACTTAACGTGGACAGTGAATGTTCGATGTACTGGCCACTTATCGTGGACAGTGAATGTTTGATGTACTGGTCCCTAGGGATCACTTAACGTGGACAGTGAATGTTCGATGTGCTGGTCCTTAGGGATCACTTAACGTGGACAGTGAATTTTTGATGTACTGGTCCTTAGGAATCATTTAACGTGGACAATGAATGTTCGATGTACTAGTCCATAGGGATCACTTAACGTGGACAGTGAATGCTCGATGTGCTGGTCCCTAGGGATCACTTAACTTGGACTGTGAATGTTTTATGTACTTGTCCCTAGGGATCACTTAAAGTGGACAGTGAATGTTTGATGTACTGGCCCTTAGGGATCACTTAAAGTGGACAGTGAATGTTTGATGTACTGGCCCTTAGGGATCACTTAACGTGGACAGTGAATGTTTGATGTACTGGCCCTTAGGGATCACTTAACGTGGACAGTGAAGGTTCGATGTGCTGCTCCAAAGGGGTCACTTAACGTGGACAGTGAATGTTAAATGTACTGATCCCTAGGGATCACTTAACGTGGACAGTGAATGTTTGATGTACTGGTCCCTAGGGACCACTTAACGTGGACAGTGAATGTTAAATGTACTGATCCCTAGGGATCACTTAACGTGGACAGTGAAGGTTTGATGTACTGGTCCCTAGGGATCACATAACGTGGACAGTGAATGTTAAATGTACTGATCCCTAGGGATCACTTAACGTGGACAGTGAATGTTGGATTTACTGGCCCTTAGGGATCACTTAACGTGGACAGTGAATGTTTGATGTTCTGGTCCTTATGGATCACTTAACGTGGACAGTGAATGTTTTATGTACTGGTCCCTAGGGATCACTTAACGTGGACAGTGAATGTTTGATGTACTGACCCTTAGGGATCACTTAACGTGGACAGTGAATGTTTGATGTACTGGTCCCTAGGGATAACTTAACGTGGACAGTGAATGTTGGATGTACTGGGACCTAAGGATCACTTAACGTGGACAGTGAATGTTTGATGTACTGGTCCCTAGGGATCACTTAACGTGGACAGTGAATGTTTGATGTACTGGTCCTTAGGGATCACTTAACGTGGACAATGAATGTTTGATGTACTGGTCCTTAGTGATCACTTAACGTGGACAGTGAATGTTTGATGTATTGGCCACTTAACGTAGACAGTGGATGTTTGATGTACTGGCCCTAAGGGATGACTTAACGTGGAAAATAAATGTTGGATGTACTGGCCCTTAGGGATCACTTAACGTAGACAGTGAATGTTTGATGTACTGGTCCTTAGGGATCACTTAACGTGGACAGTGAATGTTTGATGTACTTGTCCCTAGGGATCACTTAACATGAACAGTGAATGTTTGAAGTACTGGTCCTTAGGGATCACTTAACGTGGACAATGAATGTTTGATGTACTGGTCCCTAGGGATCACTTAACTTGGACAGTGAATGTTTGATGTACTGGCCCTTTGGGATCACTTAACGTGGACAGTGAATGTTTGATGTACTGGTCCCTAGGGATCACTTAACCTGGACAGTGAATGTTAAAAGTACTGATCCCTAGGGATCACTTAACGTGAACAGTGAATGTTGGATGTACTGGCCCTTAGGGATCACTTAACGTGGACAGTCAATGTTTGATGTTCTGGTCCTTATGGATCACTTAACGTGGACAGTGAATGTTTGTTGTACTGGTCCCTAGGGATCACTTAACGTGGACATTGAATGTTTGATGTACTGACCCTTAGGGATCACTTAACGTGGACAGTGAATGTTTGATGTACTGGTCCTTAGGGATCACTTAACGTGGACAGTGAATGTTGGATGTACTTGGACCTAAGGATCACTTAACGTGGACAGTGAATGTTTGATGTACTGGTCCCTTGGGATCACTTAACGTGGACAGTGAATGTTTGATGTACTGGTCCTTAGGGATCACTTAACGTGGACAGTGAATGTTTGATGTACTGGTCCTTAGGGATCACTTAACGTGGACAATGAATGTTTGATGTATTGGTCCTTAGGGATCACTTAACGTGGACAATGAATGTTTGATGTACTGGTCCTTAGTGATCACTTAACGTGGACAGTGAATGTTTGATGTATTGGCCACTTAACGTAGACAGTGAATGTTTGATGTACTGGTCCTTAGGGATCACTTAACGTGGACAGTGAATGTTTGATGTACTTGTCCCTAGGGATCACTTAACATGAACAGTGAATGTTTGAAGTACTGGTCCTTAGGGATCACTTAACGTGGACAATGAATGTTTGATGTACTGGTCCCTAGGGATTACTTAACTTGGACAGTGAATGTTTGATGTACTGGCCCTTTGGGATCACATAACGTGGACAGTGAATGTTTGATGTACTGGCCCTTTGGGATCATTAAATGTATCTTACTGTTAATTGAAAACTTAATAACGCTTTTAATATTCCGGTTAAAGCGAGGTGTTGAAACTTACTGTTATTGATTGTTTTAAACACATCGAGACTCTACTGTAATAGTTTAGATATATCAACAATCACTTTCTAATGAAATTCTCATAAATAGGAATAATGTGTTTATAATGAGCGCTGTTGTGGGGGAGACCAGGGTACCCGGAGGAAACCCACCTGTCCGACTTGGTGACCACAAACCAAACTCACATGCCCCCAGGCCGGGAATCGAACCTGGGTCGCCTAGATGAGAAGCGAGTGCACTAACCACTGCCCTAACCGTACAACCTTTCCTCCCCACAACTCAAGACCACACTCACTCGCAACATTATGCCAACAAGAGTGATAAATTTAAGGTGTAATAGCTTGTTTCACATTCGTTGTAAAATTAAATAAGTTTAAACTAAACTAATAAGCACAATTATATCGTCCCTGCTTAATCAGGTATCCAATGGCCTGTACAAGTTTTAATACAAGGTGCCTTAGCATGAACCTTCAATATTTTTCAATATTTTATATTTTACGTCATAAATAAACCTAAACTACTGGCACACGCCAAGTAGATCAAAACAGTGAAGATGCACTCGAACTCCAAAATAAGATTAGCCACGATAAATACAAATGTTTTAAAATACCAAATTTGATGAATAAATGTCGAAGAAAATGGTTATGGTGAAGACAATTGAGTTTATTTGACAGAAATGTGCTGAATACACACGTATTTCGAAAGTAATCACAATAAATATTTTAGCACTCATCAATCATTAAATATTGTTACGTGTTCAGCTATTAGATACACGGATAAAATCTGGTTATCAGTTAACAATAATTTCCATTATTGCATTAATAATCATATTAAAAGGTGTATCATTCAAAATTGATTTCTGTTATACATGTGTATGTATTGATTTTTAACACACTTTGCTGTTAAGATGGTATTTACATGCCCGATATTTAAGTTTTCAAAATGTTATGATCTAGATACGGACGATTACTTCTTCAAAATATGTCAAGATTATCAGGGTACCAGTCTACTGTTTTACGTGCGACGCCAGAATTATTTGTTTACGATTTTCTATCACCGGTCAAAGTTAGAGAGCGGCCAGCATGGACGAACACAACAAGCATTCGAAATGTCAACACGGACAACAAGACTAGCTGAATAAAATCAACAACAACAACACAACATAAAAGTAATCGATTTAATGTTGCTACATAACAACAGCCAATTGTGTTTGCAAAATAAAGATGCACATGTTTTGATTGCAATGATTATCAACATTACGCCACGAAACAAAGTCTATACAAGTTCAAGATAGTGATTTGATAATCATTCAAAAGTTACGCTTAAGCAATTTTTATTTTTATTATTAACATTCATCAAAATGTTTGAATTGGTAATTATCGCGTTTGAGTCGATTTTTTTTTAATTCTAGAAGGGTTTGTACACATTTCTGGTGGAAAAACATAGTTTATTTTCGTCGAATTCAACTTTTTTTAAATAAATCCCTATGTCACTAAGATGTTGGGTTTTTTTTGAAAACAGCAACTGGTGATACAACAGGATCAAAAGCCTTCATCCAACATATATATTTATGAGAATGACTAAACACATCCTAAATATAAGAAATAATACATAGTACAAAAACATGTCAAAATACAAAATGAAAGGGATTACTTTCAGATAATGCATGTTGGCAAACATTTGTTTTCAACTGTGTACATATTGACTTTTATAATTTATTAAAATTTACAGTCACCATTTTCTCCTATATCGAACGAACAAACGAAAGTTTATTCATTAAAAGGCCTCCAGCCCATAATACATGTTACACTGCAATTCAAATATCAAAAATACATATTTGTAGCTAAATACGAGTAGTGTCTCTTGGTTAAAAAAAGTTAAGTGTTATCTATAGCTAACTTGAGTTTATGAACGTAAAAACCAAAAGATATAATATGGGTAACATTTTCCAATGCCATCACATTATAGATATGAAAAATGTCAGTATTTCTACCATAAAAACAAATAATTTTCGCGGATGTCATTAAATCTTGAACACTTAAAAAAACTTGATATTCATCTTCAATAACAAGTATGTCTTTGTAAAATAAACAATAAATACAGAAGCGATCATCTCTATCAATACTAAAAAATCGACCATTTTTAATATGGAGTTATAACAATAGGTTCTAAATCTAGCCAATGATTTTCTTACAGGAAAAACATATTGCTATTAAAAAACTTGGTGACGTCAGACCTCAATCGCTCAATGCGTTTACAGTTTCAGTTTCAGGCTAGTGGCAATAGCAGCAAATACACGCCTTTTGCCAAACACAATCATCCTAATGTATACACATATCGCTATTCAAAAGAAAAAAATAAACAAAGTAATATCTGACAAGTATAAACAAACTACTTATAAACAGTCGAAGCCCGTTGGCTCCAGATCGATTGGCTCGAATTCCTCGTTGGCTTGAATGAGATGTAAAAGACCGATGTCTATATACAGAGGTAAGCATTCCCGCTTGGCTCGAATTTTCCGATCGAGGAAATTTTGCCGATCCGTGTGAGTTCAAGCCAACGGGATTCTACTGTATCTCAAATGAATAAAGCAATGCATGAAATAAAGAAGAAACGACAGCAAGAGCATCAGTACGTTTTGTCTTGGGATTAAATTTTGAAAGATTTCTAATAGTCCGACTATTAGTACTAGACATGATGGATACAAATTTATTTATAGTGTTAATAGATTAAATCAGGATATATTTAGTTCTCATGTCAGTAAACAAAGGACAACTGCACAAAAGTTATACTCTGATTCAACCATATTGGTATTATATATTTAACGTTTAAATATACACGTGGCAATATGAAGTCACACCTGTCATTGTACAAAACTGCACTCTCACAGATTGAACGTTTCGACAACTTTTTTTAGTCTGGGATCGTGCCATCTTTTGCGAAAATCATTGGAAACCGTGCATTTTTTTAAACCGTAAGTAACAGTTTAAGCATCAAAACATTGATTTTCGAACGAAAATATAAAACTCTGTGATCTTATCTTTTGTTAGCAATCTTTTATCATTGGTTTGCTGATATTTACGAAAATATTTGCTCTTTCCAAGACAAAAAAAATAAAAATAAAAAGATGTAAAAATGGTGTATCTGTGCAAAACAAGTTGTAAAAATGGTGTATCTGTGCAAGTGCAGTTTTAGAACTATTAAGAACAAACAAACATTTCCTGATAAAGTTTTATGAAAATTTGCCCCTTAATCATTTGTGTACAAAATTCTTAATTAATTTTATGAAAAATTTGCCCTTTATCATTTGTGTAGAACAATTCTCAATTGAATGTAAACTAATATTTAGCTAGAAAAAAAAATAGCACGTGTTGATTGAATTATTACTACACAGAAGGTCTAAACATCATTCTGCTAGTTTTTAAAGATTCGAAGCTATCAAATATCATAGCGGTTCTGTTGCTGACATAAGTTCCGGGTGTGTAATACAAGCCATTCAGGTTCGCCAAATAGATGCAGTTTCTGTACCACCATGCTCCATGATAGTCAACGGCACAATTACTCCACGAATGGTCATTGTCATGGTCAAATGTGGAAAAGGCAGAACCGTTTGCATAGGAATTAAACTGATACCTATCCGGAACCACTGGAACTAAACATTAATATTTGGATTTATTAAACAAATGTTAATTGTTTGCATATGTACTGCAATTGATATTTTTTATTCGAAAGGTGGCATTGTAAACGTTTACATTGAACTAATATTGCTTTGACATAATGGTTATATACGTTTTATGTTTACATAGAGTTTTTTACGGCACGTAATGCAGTTCCATGCTAATAAGATATTATTATAATATTTTAGTGCACTTCAAAGCTACAAAAAATGATTTATAAAATGAAACAACTACGTGATTAATTTGCAAATTTTATTTCAACTCTTTGACTCAGTTTTCAAAAAAATTCTGATATTATGTCATTTTGAGTGTTCAATACACAAGGAAAACAACTTGTTTCCTACGCTTTTCGGATCCGTAAAGCATCGATATGGTAAAATGGTATCGTCATAACCAAAATTGCGACATCGCAACAATCGTTTATTATTATAGTTTGATTTCCAATGCTATTCTGATAATTTGAATTATCAACATCTTACCTTTATGTACTTATTTGACCTTTAACCACAATTCAAAGTTTTTCAGAAGTATACTTACGTCCTCTTTCTGACAGTGCATCTCCTACATGTAAGGTATAATTAGACCCGGCTCCTACACTGAAGTCAGCGTATACGATATAGGCGGTGCTGTCATTGGCGCGTGTGATGTCAATTCTTAAATCATGTGTTGTCCGGGATGTCATCTCATGCATCAATTTCAGACCTGAGAAACATTGATATTTGAATCAGATTTGTGTGGTGCCAGTTGGCCTTTGTATCATTTATGTATTTTCCTACTTCACGCTTTATTATACTCAGCGATTTATATTTAGTTTATTTAAAAAATGTGAACTTTGCAGTTTTTTAAATCGGAATTCGCCAATGTAAAATTCAGCATTTGTTAACTCACTTGTATTTTGATTGTCATTCATTTTATTGAAACTGTTCTATTTTATTTCCGAAAAATATGTATCAGAATTAAAACGATTATACTTCTTTAATCAGCAATATGTAATAAAAAAGTTATTCGGATGATCTACATTCAAACAATATTAAAATCCAATAGGGAGGTAAAAGCATTTCACCAACATTTCGTCAAAGAATCGAATATAATTAATATGTGTATATATATTTTGATCACTACGCTTACATACCCAACCAGAATTCGCCCTGCAGAGATCCAAACCCATTCTCGTATGAGGAGAAATTGCGATAGAAATCCACACTTCCGTCCACACGATGTTGAAACACCTTCAAACGTTAAAGATGTTAAACCACGATGTCTTTTGCTGACTTTTAAACAACATGTGTTCATATAAAACCATGATCTTTTTATATAGTATCTACTACATACACTGTGAATAATTATGTAAACACTCACGGTCCAGCCTCCTTGATCGGTATCCATATCACAGAACACTTTCGCATGTTGGTTTGTTTTCCATGTTGTGATATGATAGACGCCAGAGGGCACACTTCCAAGGTTCTGCCTTATTTCCGAACAGTCAGCAAAAGCTGGAAGAAAATAAATGTTGATGGATCCTATATTGGAATGACGTCACCATTACGTCATATGTACTTCCCTTGTGTGGAAAATTCTCAATAAAAATAAAATGTTCTTATGATTGATAGACATGTTTTCACATGCTCAATACACTGTAAATCAAAACTATTATTATTCCTGAAACTTTTATACCTTAAGTATCTATTCTTGCTTGATTTATCATTTAGAGTAGAGATTAAAGCATAAACCGCTGCCCTATAGTTGAAAGGTCATTTTGGAAGATCTGTCATGGCGGACGGTGCAATTTTTTTTAGAGTTTGTTTTTCAAGTGGAGTGATTTTTCTTAGGAATAACTTGACCGCCCTTTTTTATTGGCTTAAAAGGTAATTTAAAGCTTGTACTTTAAGAATATATGTGGTTATTAGAGCCTGCATTCGCTCGAAATGCCTTTAAATGTTGTCTAAAAATTATAATTTTACATTGAATTATATAGGGAATAACAATGGTGGTGTGTAACCTAGAAACACAAAGTGAAATAAAGAAGAACATCTTTTGAAACTGCTCATTACCTGAAGCAACGTATCCAATCATCAGCGAAAACCTTAATTTTATTTTCAAGAAAAAATATGACGTTTCAAATGGTTCCGAAACACCAGAAAAGAAATCCATGTCATTATACAGTTGGCGACTTTTTACAGACGTAACACTGCGGGATAACCTCCAATAATTCCATCTCTGTAAAAATGGATAAAAAGAACAAAAAATGAGGAAAAAAGATATGTTTGTATTAACATATGATTTAAATAAAAACTATACCAGCACCCCCCCCCCCCATATCACCAGCAACGCCAATACCACGTGCACCACCCCATATCAACAGCAAAGCAGATAACACGTGCACCACCGCATATCACCAGCAACGCCCTCAAATTTAGACACAAATGTTTCCAACTCACCTGGAACGTGTGCACATCACCTACAACGCCCCCTTCATTTTGCATCGTTCCCATTTTACAAGCAACGCACCCATATCACAGACAACGCCCCCATATCATAGGCAGCGCGTCTATATAAAATGCAGAGTCCCATATTACGAGCAACGTCCTTTATCATTTGTAACGCTTTAATATAACTAGCTACGCCAACATATCGCAAGAGACGACACCATATCACAAGCAACGGCCCCATATCTACAGCAAGGCCCTCACATTAGAAGTCACGTCCCGTTATAACATGTAAGGCCCCCATATAATAAGAAACGCACATATATCACATACATAATCCTGAAATCAAAAGAAACGCCCCTTTATCACTTCGAAACGCACCATTATAACTTAAAACGCACACATATCACATAGAACGCCTTTATCTAAAGTGAATGACAAAATATAATCAGGAACGCTCATAAATCATAAGCAACGTCTTAAATATAACCAACAATGTCCAATATATCACCCGCAATTCCCTAATATTAAAGCAATACCCATATATCACCAGCAATGCCAACTATATAACCCGTAATTTCCTAATATCAAACGCAATAGCCATATATCATCAGCAATGCCAACTATATAACCCGTAATTTCCTAATATCAAACGCAATACCCATATATCATCAGCAATGCCAACTATATAACCCGTAATTTCCTAATATCAAACGCAATAGCCATATATCATCAGCAATGCCCAATATATCACCTGCAATACCCTAATATTGAAGCAATACCCATATATCACCAGCCACACTAAGTGAAGTTATTTAGCACTGAGATCGTCCATGGAATGATTTCTATCATCATACGGATTCATTTACAACTTACCGTGAGAAGTATGAACAATTGGACACGAAATATTACATGCAATACAAAATACGTATGATCCCAATTATAAACGGGTCAAATCAAAATATTTTGCAAGCGGAATGAGATAAGAAAGAACAAATACATTTAAAATATGCGCAAGGTTTCCTTTCCAATGAAGCCAAATGTATGAATATGGGCATAGCATAAAGATCATAAAAACGATTTTAGTTTACTGACGCAGAAGCAGACGATAATGATATACAAAAAATATACTTGGCAATCAGATATCAAAAATATAATTAAAAGTAGTAACCCGAAACAATTAAAGCAAGTATACATTCAATTAGCTTAATAATAATTAAATTCCATATTCAGAAAGACAAATTTGATTTGTAAACGTGAACATAATCCATTACTTAATAACATCGAAACTTTGTAACAAAGTCATATTTGTCTAAACTTTCTCACAGTAATAAGGAATATATCTTATTTTATGCCGTTGTGTTACTTAGAAAATAAGTACATATAAATCGACGTATTACGCTACTGTTGATACGTGCAGATTGACGCAGGTAAAGGCGGATAGCAACTGGCAACTGACAAGCGGCGACAAATCTAGACACTGATTGTTCATTCAGGTATCGAATGGCTGGTTTGACTTGCTGGCCTTGTCATGTCAATTTACAATGTAGTTATACTTATAGTAAGCATGATAAGCATGTTCATTGCTTCATTTCAATTAGCATTATGTGATTGTTTACGAATTTAATGTATAATGAAAGAAAACAAATGCCGGAATTGCACGTTTGAACACGAAAGCTTTATTAACATAGAATGTATACTGTATTACCACAACACACCATTTTCCAGTTGGAGGAACAAAAAATAAATTGGAAATGTAATTATCTAGATTGGTTGTTTAAAAAGAATATTTTTTATTGAACATCAGGAAAATGTTGAAATATTATACACCCCCATATTACCAGCAACGCCCCTATAATTCCAACTTAATCCTCATAATACCAGTAATGCCCCTATATCACAAATTACACCCTCATATTACCAGCAACTCCCCTATTTCACCGACTACACCCTAACAATACCAGCAACGCCCCTACATCACCAACTACAACCTCATATTACCAGCAACGTCCCTACATCACCAACTACACCCTCACATTACCAGTAATGCTACTACATCACCAACTGCACCCTTATGTTACCAGTAACGCCCCTTTATCACCAACTACACCCTAATATTAACACGAACTCCCCTATATCACCAACTTCACCCTAATCCGTCCCTATATCACCAACAACACTCCCTTATTAACAGCAACACCCCTATATCACAAACTAAACACTCATACTACCAGTAACGCCCATATAACACCAACTACACCTTTATATTACCATTAACGCCCAAATATCAAAAACTTCACCCTCATATTACCAGAAACGCCCCTGTATCCCCAACTACATACTCATATTCACAGCAACGCTCCTATATCACCAGCAACACCTTCATATTACCACTTACGCCCCTATATCACCAATTACACCCTCATATTACAATCAACGCGCTTATATCACCAACTACAACCTCACATTACCTACAAAGCCCCTATATCACAAACTTCAACCTCATATTACCAGTTACCCTCCTATATCACCAACTACAACCTCATAGTACAAACAACGCTCCTATATCACTGAATATAACCTTATATTGCCAACAACGCCACTGTATCACATACTTCACCCTCATATACCAGTGACGCTCCTTTATCTCCAATTACAACCTCATATTTCCAGTAAAGTCCCTATATCACCAACTACACCATCATATTACCAGCAACGCCCAATATATCACCAACTACACCCTCATATTACCAGTAACGCCCCAACATCATCAATTACACACTCATATTACCAGCAACGCAACTAAATCACCAACTACACACTAAATTTACCAGCAAAAACCCTATATCACAAACTAAACCCTCATATTACCAGTAACGCCCCAACATCATAATCTACACCCTCATATTACCAGCAACGCCACTATATCACCAACTACACACTAAAGTTACCAGCAAAAACCCTACATCACCAACTACACCCTGATATTATTAGCAACGCACCTATATCACCAACTACACAACTACAGCAATGCCTCCCTATCATCAGCAATGCCCCCATATCATCAGCAATGCCTCCATATCATTAGCAAGGCCCCATGTCATCAGCAATGCATCCATGACATCAGCAACGCCTCCATATCACTAGCAATGCCCCCATATAATCAGCAATGCTTCCATATAAACAGAATTTCCCAATGTCATCAGCAAAGCCTCCATATCATCAGAAATGCCTCCATATCATCAGCAAGGCCCCATGTCATTAGCAAGGCCCGATATCATCATCAAAGCCTCCATATCATCAGAAATGCCACATATCATCAGCAAAGCCCCATATCATCAGCAAGGCTGTCATATCATCAGCAAGGCTGCCATATCATCAGCAAAGCCCCCATGTCAACAGCAAAGCCTCCATATCATCAGCAAGGCCCCCATATCATCAGCAAGGCCCCCATATCACCAGCAAGGCTTCTATATCGTCAGCAAAGCCCTATATTATCAGAAATGCCCCATATCGCCAGCAATGCCCCCATGCCATCAGCAATGCCTCCCTATCATCAGCTAGGACCCATATTATCAGCACTTCCAATATCATCAGCAAGGCCTCATATCACCAGCAATACCCCCATGTCATCAGCAATGCATATCTATCGTCAGTAATGCCTCCATATCACCTGCAATGCCCCCATGTCTTCAGCAATGCGTCCCTATCATCAGCAATGCCCCTATATCATCAGCAATGCCCCATATCGCCAGCAATCCATGCCAACAGCAATGCCTCCCTATCATCAGCTAGAACCCACATCAGCGTCAATGTAGCGATGCTCCATATCATCAGCAATGCCCAAATGTCATCAGAAATGCTCCTTATCATCAGCAATGTCCCATATCATCAGCAAGGCTACTTATCATCTGCAATGCCTCCATATCATCAGCAATTCCCCCATGTCATCAGCAATGCCCCCATGTCATCAGCGATGCCCCATGTCATCTGCAAGGCTTCCATATCATCAGCAATGCCCCATATCATCAGCAAGGCTGCCATATCACCAGCAATGCTTCCCTGTCATCAACAAAGCCCCATATAATCAGCAATGCTTCCATATCAACAGAATTTCCCAAGGTTATCAGCAATGCCTCTATATCATCAGAAATGCCTCCATATCATCAGCAAGGCCCGATATAATTAACAAGGCCCGATATCATCATCAAAGCCTCCATATCATCAGAAATGCCCCATATCATCAGCAAAGCCCAATATCATCAACAATGCCTCCATATCATCAGCAAAGTCCCATGTCATCAGCAATGCCTCCATATCATCAGAAATGCCCCATATCATCAGCAAAGTCCCATGTCATTTGCAATGCCCCCATATCATCAGCTAAACCCCATATCACCAGCAATGCCTCCATATCATCAGCAAGACTGCCATATCATCAGCAAAGCTCCCATGTCATCAGCAAAACCTCATATCATCAGCAATGCCTCCATATCATCAGCAAGACTGCCATATCATCAGCAAAGCTCCCATGTCATCAGCAATTCTGCCATATCATCAGCAAAGTTTCCATATCATTAGCAAGGCTTTTATATCATCAGCAAGGCTTCCATATCATCAGCAAAGTTTCCATATCATTAGCAAGGCTTTTATATCATCAGCAAGGCTTCCATATCATCAACAAAGCTGCCAGATCATTAGCAAGGCTTCCATATCATCAGCAAGGCTGTCATATCATCAGCAAGGCTGCCATATCATCAACAATGCCCCAATGTCGTCACCAATGCCTCCATATCACCAGCAATGCATCCATATCACCAGCAAGGCTTCTATATCATCAGCAAAGCCCTATATCATCAGCAATACCCCATATCGGCAGCAATGCCCCCATGCCATCAGCAATGCCTCCCTATCATCAGCTAGAACCCATATTATCAGCACTTCCAATATCATCAGCAAGGCCTCATATCACCAGCAATGCTCCCATGTCATCAGCAATGCATATCTATCATCAGCAATGCCTCCATATCACCTGCAATGCCCCCATCTCATCAGCAATGCCTCCCTATCATCAGCAATGCCCCCATATCATCAGCAATGCCTCCATATCATTAGCAAGGCCCCATGTCATCAGCAATGCATCCATGACATCAGCAACGCCTCCATATCACTAGCAATGCCCCCATATAATCAGCAATGCTTCCATATAAACAGAATTTCCCAATGTCATCAGCAAAGCCTCCATATCATCAGAAATGCCTCCATATCATCAGCAAGGCCCCATGTCATTAGCAAGGCCCGATATCATCATCAAAGCCTCCATATCATCAGAAATGCCACATATCATCAGCAAAGCCCCATATCATCAGCAAGGCTGTCATATCATCAGCAAGGCTGCCATATCATCAGCAAAGCCCCCATGTCAACAGCAAAGCCTCCATATCATCAGCAAGGCCCCCATATCATCAGCAAGGCCCCCATATCACCAGCAAGGCTTCTATATCGTCAGCAAAGCCCTATATTATCAGAAATGCCCCATATCGCCAGCAATGCCCCCATGCCATCAGCAATGCCTCCCTATCATCAGCTAGGACCCATATTATCAGCACTTCCAATATCATCAGCAAGGCCTCATATCACCAGCAATACCACCATGTCATCAGCAATGCATATCTATCATCAGTAATGCCTCCATATCACCTGCAATGCCCCCATGTCTTCAGCAATGCCTCCCTATCATCAGCAATGCCCCTATATCATCAGCAATGCCCCATATCGCCAGCAATCCATGCCAACAGCAATGCCTCCCTATCATCAGCTAGAACCCATATTATCAGCACTTCCAATATCGTCAGCAAGGCCTCATATCACCAGCAATGCCCCCATGTCATCATCAATGCATATCTATCATCAGCAATGCCTCCATATCACATGCAATGCCCCCATGTCATCAGCAAAGCCTCCCTACCATCAGCAATGCCCCCATATCATCAGCAATGCCTCCATGTTATTAGCAAGGCCCCCATGTCATCAGCAATGCATCCATGACATCAGCAACGTCTCCATATCACTAGCAATGCCCCCATATCACCAGCAATGCCTCCTTATCATCAACAATGCCCTCATGTCACCAGCAATGCCTCCATATCACCAGCAATGCCTCCATATCACCAGCAATGCCTCCATGTAATTAGCAATGCCTCCATATCATCAGCAATGCTTAAATGTCACCAGCAATGCCTCCATATCATCAGCAATGTCTCCATATCATCAGCAATGCCTCCATATCATCAATAATGCCCCCTTATCACCAGCAATGCCTACATATCACCAGCAATGCCTCCATATCACCAGCAATGCCTCCCTATCATCAGCAATGCCCCCATATCATCAGCACTCCCAATATCATCAGCAAGGCCCCATATCATCAGCAAGACCCTCATATTACCAACATAGACCCATACCACACGCAACGTCTCCACATCAGCGTCAATGTAGCAATGCTTCTTTCAACGCCGCCTTTCAATAGCAACGCCCCCATATCACCAGCAACGCCCAAATAGACTTTGCAAGGCCCTACTATCACCAGCAATGTCCCCGTATCACGAACAAGGCCCAATATCACCAGCAACGCCAATATATTACGCCCCATTCAATTCAATTTTGAACGCACAAAACGCTCCTTTAACACATGGTACGACTTAATATGTACACCGACGTCCCTATATTACTAACAACGGCCTCATTTGAACCGCAGTGCCCAGATATGACTACCAAAGTTCCTATGACCACACATAAATGCCATAAACTTCATCATATCCCCAGCAACGCCCTAATATCTTGAACAGCGCCTCCATGCTCCCAGCAACGTCTTCAATTTAGTTCTAACGCCCACTTATGACAAACAACGCATACATATTACTAGCAACGCCCTAACATCATCACAAACGCCCATCATATCACAAGCAACGCTCCAATGTATCCAGCATCTTCCAAATATCACCAGCAACGCAGATATATCACTTTCTAAATCACTAGAAACACTCCCATATCATCAAAAACATCCCCATATTACAAGTAATGCCCTTTTATCAATTGTAGCACTAACGTAGGCTTGCATAAAGTCAATGTAATAAATTTGAAAACTATCAAGAATACTATTTTCAGGACAACGAAGACAAGCATTAAGTGGATGTAATATATTTCAAAACTTAACGAAGACCATTGCTCGGGCAACGGATGTAACCACGAATCGTATGTAATGAATCCGATTAACTATGAAAACAACATTTCACGGGCAACGGATACTATAAAAAAAACTACCAAAATACTATGACCAGGGCAAACGATTCTAGCATGTTTATTCAAGTTATTTTTATATCATTTTAATTTGATCAAACACGAAGCATACCTCGGATTTCTGTTCCATCTCCTGTACAATTGGAGCCTCCGTGTCGCGGGGCGGGATTGTTACATTCTCTTGTTCGAAATTGTTTTCCCTTTTCACAGTGAGTGACACAATTTGTCCATCCCATCCAAATTCCCCATTGTCCGTCTACTAGCAGAATATAATTTGTTAGGGTTATATTTGTTATTGTGATACTATTGATAGATGTTGTGACTAGGACCATGTTGTGTTCAGATAAACTTTCCTCTTGAAATTGTTTCCACAGATATCTCGTTTCTTTTAGGAAGGCAAAACAAATGTGCAAGATCAATCATGCGGTTTTTTAATAAATTCAAACACGATTCTTACCTCGGATTTCTAGATCCTCTCCGGGACAACTGGCGCCTCCGTATAGCGGGGCAGGGTTGTTACACTCCCTTAAACGATACATTTGTCCTGTCTTACATCGGGTGTCACACTTCGTCCATCCCATCCAGTTTGCCCATTGGCCATCCACTAGCAGAAAATAAATCATTAATATCTGTAAATTAAATCCCAAGTGAACCTTTTTCGGTTACCGTTCGAAATCGGTAAGTAGCCCCTTTATGTATTAAAACATATGTACTTGTTAATGCATGCGTAGCCTCCTTTGTTTCATGTCAATGGTAAACTATATTTTCAAAATTAGTAAAATACTTCCCATTGAACGACCCGGAACTTTTGATATACTCTTCATTTCCAAAAATGGCCTGGTATTGGTGTTTGTTATCAAAATACGGCGAAAAGGAACTATGTGTAATGGCTTGTGATCAAATTCCATGTATACCGTCTTAGCGTTTATACAGCTTGCGCACACACAAAAAAGAGGTCATTCTTTATATTAACAATGCAAATAATTACTTATATTAATTCAAATGACTAGCCAAGAACTTTATAAGATATTTTCTATAAATAATCAGTGTAATTACGTTTGATGTGACAGCATTACGGCATAACGTTGAACATGAGAATATAGCGACGTTTTATGTATTTAACGCTGCAAGTGATAACATTACTATGAATAATATAAAAAAAAATATTCTTGGTTAAAAATTACATTATTATAAAATCATGTTTTATCAGTGCAGCATTTTCTATTTCACTTGAAAAAGCTAAAATACCGTTGCTGCTGTTGTTTCAACGTAGTAATAGATCATAAAAACTAGGACATTGGCATTTGCACGAAAAAGTGTTCATTACGTATCTGAGATGGCAATATAAGTGTTTACCCGGAAGCATGTTTTCGATTGAGGATACGCGGCTCGTAAGACTCCTTAAATCTGACTTAATCGAATCGGATGACGACTTGTAACTTTTAGAATGTCTTTCAAGCTTATAGTCCATTGCGTTGGTTTGATTTGCCAAACGCTCATCCAAACTGCTTTGTGCATTTTGAAACTCGTCATCTATGTTTTTCATATGGTTTTTCATCTCAGTTTTCAAACTCATTAAAGCCACTTTTTCTTGCTTCATCGCAGTATTTATTGCAGTGTATTGGGACTTCATCATTTGCGTCACGGTGTTGGAAATTGTCGACTGAAAATTATTTGTAATTCCACCTAGTTTGGGTTCGTAGTTTTTCTGTGTCTGTGCAATACGTTCCAGTCCTTCCGTTAACTGCGTCTGCAAAGCAGACAGCGAATTCTCGAGTTTTATCTCCAGTTTATCCATTCTTTCATCAAGCGAGGCATGTGACTTTCTGAATTCGTTATCAAGCGATAACACTTTTGAAAATGTTTGCATCAACAACTCATTGGTATTTGCGCATCGGTTTAACAGCACAGTGTAACTTGTTAGTATCACAAAAAGCATGTTTGCCTTACACACAGCCATGTTGAAACCTTCTGGTGAGAATCCAGGTGAAATTACAAATGAGACCAAATGGAATTCGCACAAAATTTATGATGAGCCGCTATGAGCAAAAATGAGCAGAAATGAGTCTTATAATTAATTTGGCGCGATCGTGAAATATGCTGTAATGGTAACCTTTGATTTACAACCGAATCGAGGCGTCAATAGTGTTGCGTATTTAGCCAAGTCTATGTCACATTTAAGTTAGTTGACCCTTGTTTTTTTAAATGACACGCATTAGGTACTCAATGCCAAAAACGGTTTTCCTGAACGTTTCAACTCAACTCAACTCAACTAAAAACAAGTTTAATTTTGTGTCCAGTTTGTGAGGACGAATACAAGACATACAACTCGAATTCAAACAGAAAAGCAATATGACCTGTTTACATGTACATCAAAGATTCAACTCAAATCTACTCAACTAAGAAGAGCTTTAATTTTACGTCCAGTTTGCATTCAATTACAAGGATGAATAAAAGACAAACAACAACAAAGATATCAAGCAAAGAAAAACATGGCACGTTTCTGCTTGTTGTGGTCCTACAATTATTCAGACTGTATAGTTGAGAGGCATGCTTGAAGCAATCTTGATTATGCCTGCCAACTTGAGTGCTGTTTTAATGGTTTTTAAGTGTTCAGCTGTGGAAAGCCTGAAACACATGCCTTATCAGGTGTTTCCTGATATACTTGAACGTAAATTTCAAATTTGAGCTACTTTGTCTGGGATCTGTGAAACTGATATATCCACATACAACAGTATGATATTGACTTGCTTTGTTCGATATTGCAGTGTTTAAGCAACATCGTTTCTTACGTTTTCGTGAGATTGGTATTATTTTCACTTATATAATTTTTATATTAGTCATGATTTTCGTCAATTTTTTTAAACAAATTTATAAAACGGCTCAAGATTAACGAATGAACTCCAAATCTCGTATGAAATCTTAGTGTTTACTTCTTTTACGGATTGACATAGAATCATTACATTTTTTTTTTTATAATCATGGCAGTATTCTACAAGATACCTTATAATCCAAGGTACCGACATAAGTAATGGCATTTTTGATGAAGATATGTCAAATTGGGTAGGATATGACTGGTGGTGATCTTTGGCGACATAGAGAATGTGCGACAGTTGTAATCTGCACAATAATACAACTGTATGGTAGTGGAAGCGCGCGACATACAATAACTTTATGGCGGTGACAGTTTGCGATATAAATAACCTACAATCAGTTACAGTCTAGGGCATACACGGGTTATGGCTGTAATGGTGATGGTGCTGGTGCAAATTAATGGTAGTGATGATGGTACGGGTTATGTTGGTGTTGGTTGTGCGAGTAATGGCGATGGTGGTGATGGTGGTTGTGCAGGTAATGGTGGTGGTGTAGGTGTGGATGATGGTGGTTGAAGGGGTAATGATGGTGTTGGTTGTGCGGTAAATAGTGATTGTGGTGATGGTGGTGGTGTGGGTAATGTTAGTGTTATTTGTGCGGGTAATGATTATGGTGTTGATGGTGATGGTGAGGGTAATGGTGATGATGGTGATGGTGGTGGTGGTTTTGTGGGTAATGTTGGTGATTGTGGTGGTGCGGGAAGTGTTAGTGGTACTGGTTGTGCGGATGATAGTGGTGGTTGTGATGGTATGGGTGATGATGATGATGGTGGTAATTGTGCGGGTAATGGTGACGGTGGTGATGGTGGCGATGCGGGTAATGGAGGTCGTGGTGGTGCGAGTAATAGTCGTGGTGGTTGTGCTGATAATGCTGTGCGGGCAATAGTGATGCTGGTTGTGTGCGTAATGGTGGTGCTGGTGCTGGTTGTGCGTGTAATGGTGAATATTGTTGTGCGAGTTATCGTGGTGTTGGTTGTGTGAGTAATTATTGTGTTTGTTGTGCTGGTAATGGTGATGGTTGTGGTTGTGGTGGTGCAAGTAATGGTAATAGTTGTGGTGGTGGTGGTGGTGGTGCAAGTTATGGTGATGGTTGTGTTGGTGGTGGTGCAAGTAATGGTGATAATTGTGGTGGTGGTTGTGGTGGTGCAAGTAATGGTGATGGTTGTGGTGGTGGTGGTGGTACAAGTAATAATGTTGGTTCGGGTAATGGTAGTGTTGGTTGTGAGAGTAATGGTGGTGGTGAATGTGATGGTGGTGGTGGGGTTTGATGCAGGTAAAGGTGGTAGTGTGGTTTATGATAGTGGTGAAGATGATACGGGTAATGGTGTTGGTATTGGTTGTGTTGGAAATGGTGGTGATGGTGGTGATTTTGTTGGTGCGGATAAAAGGGGGGGGGGCTGATGATGGTGTTGGTGCAGATAATGGTGGTGGTATTGGTTGTTCGGGTAATGGTGGTGATTGTGGTGGTGCTGGTGATAGTGGTGGTGTCAGTTGTGCGTGGAAGGTGGTGATTGTGGTAATGCGGGAAAAGGTGGTGCTGTAACGAGTGGTGGTGATTGTGGTGGTAGTGGTGGTACGGGTGATGATGATGATGGTGCTGGTAATGGTGATGATGGTGATGGTGCGGAAAATTGTGGTACTGATGGTTGTAAGGGTGATGATGGTAGTTGTAAGGTAATGGTGATTATGATGATGATGATATTGATGGTAGTGGTGCTGGTAATGGTGATAGTGGTGATGGTAGTCGTGCGGGTAATGGTGATGGTGGTGGTGTGGGTAATGTTGTTGTTTGATGTGCGGGTAATGGTGATGCTGTTTATGTGCTTAATGTGGTGGTTCTGGCTGTGCCTATAATGATGATGATGGTTATGCAATTAATAATGGTGTTTGATATTCTGGAAATGGTTGTGGTTGTGGTGGTGGTGGTTGTTGTTGTTGTGGTTGTGGTGGTGTTGGATGTGGTTTGGGTGCAGTTAATGGTGGTGGTTGTGGTGCGGGTAATGGTGGCGTTGGTTGTGGTCGTTGTTGTCGTGTTGGTTTCGATGGTAGTGGTGACGGTGGTGCTGCGGGTAATGGTGGCGGTTGTGGTGGTGGGGGTGGTGGGGTGGTAGTGGTTATGTTGGCGGTGGTTGTGGTGGTGTTGCGAGTAATGGTTGTATTGGTAGTTCGGATTGTGGTATTGGTGGTGCGGGTAATGGTGGTGGTGGTTGTTCGGAGTGTTGTGTGTTATTTGTTTGTGTCATCGTCGCTATTATTGTTGTCATGTATGCATTATAACAACCTAATACTTAAAATTATTACTTTTGCGCCTATAAAAACTTTCCGACCAACACATACCATTTTAGCAACAATCTTTTGATGCAGGTTTTATATTTAAAGAAATGTCTAGCAGTAAAAAAAGTTTCATCAATTAAAGGACAACTACCGGGGGGAGGGAAATCTTGTGGTAACAGATTCTAGCATATAACATTGGTGGAAAACATTAATTACTGATAATGAGATTGTAACCGTGTATTTAATAGCTAAAAAAGCAAATATATTAAATGATTGGTGAGTGCTATAAAGTTTACTGTGATATACTATCGTTTCATAAGGTAGAAATACCATGTTTTCTGCACCTTTCTTTGAAATTAAACTCGGTATCCTTCATAAGAACCATTGTTTTATACATTTATTCATCCATTTTGGTATATTAAAACAATTGTATTATGTGAGGCAATTCTTATATGGTAGTAAGAGTGCATCTTTAAACAATGATTATCGATCAAACATTGTGTTTAGGATCTGTTAAGCACTTTGACTCATGGCATGTATACTCGCAAACATGTAAAGACACTTAGAAGTCCTCGGCTTGCCTACTTATTGTGTTAAGTGTTCTCATAACATTATGATCCTAATGATCGAAATATTTCTACGTAGTTTATATTTAAGTACACATTCAAGTTTCTTCTTCAAAGAGCGCGTACAAAGTTCAAGTATTAAAGCAAGCTGGTGTGGGTTTTTTATTATACTTTATATGTAAACAATAGCAATGTCAGTACAAAACAAAGTACAACATACATAGAAGAGGAAAAAGGCAATATCATTTCAGATCATCATATTTGTTAATGTTGCATCGATATGAAGCTTATTCGTCGTGGTATCTTTTCATGTTAGACATTGAATGGTTCTGCATAAGTTTACTTTAAAGAGAGTGGGGGGGGGGGGGGAACAACATACTAGTATTTATGTGTGGTTGTTTATCTTGCTATATTTCATGTAAAAAAAAATAATATATGCGAAAGACTAATTAATTTGTTTTTCATGATGGCTATTTCACGATCAATATCTATACGTATGTGCAAGTATTTTTGAAAGCAACAAAAGTTTGGTATCACTTGTCGGTATTTTGAACAGAAAATGAAGTAATTCATTAATAGAATAAAAAAAGATTGTGCTGCTATATTTACTACCTGTATCTGTGTGAACTACAAATACAACTGTTAATATATTTAGTTAAACAATTATACCCTTTTATTAGTCTGAAGAGGTCTTACAGGTTATTCCAAATATATTGTATTATAATGCACCCCTAAAACATACCAGTTATTGTTTCTTTATTGCTGGAACACAACCCGCATATGATTAAGTTGCATTTGCATTAATATTTATATGACAAACAAGCACAGAGGTTTATACCCAGTTTAATGGCAACTCCAAAGACAACAAGGTTACGAGTATGTAAACTAAAGACTATCTTGCTCAATCTCTGTAAAACTGGAAATTATGACAACATTAAATTCAAACTAGTATCTGTTTGTAGGTATGATTCTATTTATTGTTTGAACTAAAATGTGTGTAACAATTGTAGCTATGTAAGGCATTATGTAAATTTCGTTTAATTTAACTCCTTCTGAAAATAACAAGGTGAACGAAATTATCACCATGCTAGGTCTTGTACAAGGTTACTACGACCCAAAGAAACCTTTGATATTGCAAACAGACAGTAGTCGAACAGGACTGGGTCCTACACTGTTGCAAGAAGGTCAGCCTATGCATCGAAATCATTGACATCAAGTCAAAAGAATTATGATATGATAGTGCTTAGGTATATTATTTGGCCTCAAACGTCACCATGACTGGGTAACTTGACGTAAGGTTATTGTTAAAACTGACCATATGCCGCTTATACCGATATTTAAGAAAAACTTGAATAACGCTCCAGCAAGGCTGCAACACATGCTATTGGAACAAGCTATTTAACGAGGTTGGCCTAACAACAGAAATAATTGTAGGTCAGAAAAAATTGACTACTGGAATCATAGAGATGAAATTACGGCAGTTGATGGAATCATTATGAAGGGAAAAAAGTTGTTATAACAAGTTCACTTAGAAAAACAAGGAAATTAAAAGATTAGTTTTGAGATGTCCAATATGCTTAGAGCGCAAAAGAACCATTGCAATCACATGATATCCCAGAATATCCATGGCAAATGGTAGCCACAGATCTGTTCTCAATAGACACTCAGAATTATCTACTTGTTGTAGATTACTACTCACATTTCTTTTAGATAAAGAAATTGCCAAGCTGGAAAAGTAGTACGGTTATCTGCCGTACGAAAGCCATATTTGCAAAAAATGGCATTCCAGAAATTGTAATATCTGATAATGGGCCAGGCTATTCATCAAGAGAATTTCAAACATTCTCTAATGATTGGGAATTTAAACACAATACAATGCAAGTTTCCCAAACCCCCCATAAGGAAATGGCTTTGCAGAAATTTATGTAAAAATGTGCAAGAAAATCTTAATGAAAGCCAAAAGGACAAATAAAGATCCTTTGATTGCCATTTTAGAGTACAGGTCCACTCCTCTTAATATTGACTACTCCCCTGCAGAATTATTAATGGGAAGGCAATTAAGGTCATTTTTTGCCAACTCAGAAAGTGAAAATACATCCTCAGTATATTTCTTCACATAAAGTTAGATCTAAATTGGCAGAAAACAAGGAGAAAGTATTTTATAATAGAAATGCTAAAAAATGCCGATTTTGAATATAGAGGATTCAGCTAGAATTCCGGGCTCTAATAACCGTTAGCGTAAAGCTGTTGTGACTGGAAAGAAAAATGATCGCTCGTATGTTGTTAAAACGGAGGATGGTGTTTGTTAAAGGCGTAATAGAAAACACCTTTTAAAAACAAATGAGCACTTTATTTCACGACAAGAGATTGACTTTCAGGGTAACAGCGAAAATGACAATTCAGCACAAGCTGAAAACCCTCCTGTGACACCCTCGAACTTTGATAATCAAGATTTGTCACCACGTGAAAATGTTCACACGTCAAATTCTCCAAAGATGCTCGTGAATGAATCTGTCAAGGCAGTGTATATCACAAAATATGGCAGACAGGTTAAACCCAAAGTGATTATTCCTATGTGAAAGTGTATTGTTTCAATTATAATCACATAAGTTTTGATAAACTGTTGGTTGTATGACATTAGCAGGAAAATAGGAAAATTGGCTACTAGTGAAATGAAAATTGTTACCATGTTTATTTAATGTGTTGTTGAGTAATGTAATTTTATTAGAAATTAACACTGTGACTTTTGTGGTTGATTAACAGAACAGACGTTTCCAGACAACAATATGAACTGATGAAAATAATGCCACACGGTCATTTGTTTTTATTTATATGCATTTAAGAATTATCTAAATTCAATTAAAGAAGGGAGATGTTCTGATATTGAATGTTAAACTTAAGTAATATGATACTCCCACATCTAGAGTTTAATTAACTGTTATACTGCTAGGCACACAGTTGTCTTGCTGCGTTCTTTGAGTACATATGTAGATGAATAAATGGAATACAAAATTAAGTTGTATTGTTATTCTATAAACATCAAACATTAAAACAATTTAAAAATCAGACTATTTTTGATAAGCAAAACAAACTCCGAACTTATTTTCTGAGCTTTTATTGGTGAATATTGGATATTGAGGATCGTAAATAAAGCTATCAAAAACCCGTAGCCTACGAGTTTGGGACAAGTTATTAAATACTTTAAAGTGTGCAAAGGTTTTAAATAAAGGTATAAGACATACATTTTTGTGTGTTAATGTTTCTTTTTTTTTCTTTAATCAGTCAATACAATTGTTTATGAAGGATTTTTTTACCAAACAAATTTTACATGTATAGTTAAATTTTACAAAAGTAATGTTGGCTGTTCTATTTTGATGTCGTGTCCCTCCAGGGTATAACATTGAAACCTACACAACAGAAGTCGAATTTCCGATCATGAAATTACTTTAGCCTATACCAAACAATGGCGATTTGAAATAACCTCAACTCAACTCAACTCAACTAAAATGTGGTATATCTTTAATTCCAAGTTTTCATATCATTACGAGGACCAAAATATACACAAAGCATCATAATCAAGGCACTGTTAAACACAAAAGTAATACAACTAGACCCCGTTTCGGCTTATTGTGGATCTACACTTGACTGTAAGTATAAACTGAGTACTTACAGAACGTGCTTGAAGAAATCTCAATTATGCACGTCAACTTAAGAGCTCTCTTAATGTTTTGTAAGTGTTCAGCGGCGAAAAACTTGAGACACTTGATAGTTTGTTAACTGATGTTTCCTGATATGCGCGTACGTATACATCAAATATAAACGCTCTTATCTTGCACATGTGAAACCAATATTATCTCATAATACATAGGGTTGCTGGCTAGATACGCGCATCATGTGATTGATGATTAATATCATGTTTTACTGAATGTAAACTTTATACTGATATAAGCAAAACTTATGTATATGATTTTTTATATACCGACAAATGTGTGAAAATTATTCTTTGTTAATAGAACTTTTTACCAATCAAAATATATATGTGAATAGAAAACTAGCGATGTATGTATTTAAGGACAAATAATTTATAAAACATTTTATAATTACTATGGATTATACTTATGATATACTTTCCCCACCTGTTCTTGATGTATGCATTATATTGTGTTGTGATGTGAAAGTAAGTATTGTTGATTTTGTCGCTGTCCATATAACGAACCACAATCTCATTAAAATTATATCGTGACGTATGATTGAACGAACTTTGGCGTTAGAACAAGGAATGCATTTATTATTTGTGCATGTCTTTCTTATCGCTGAAGTGACATTTGGACAGATTAATCATGGCTTGCCCACCAAATAAACGGACAAAGTGATTGTTTCCCAATGACATGTTCAATGCTCACATTTTATCTAAAAGTGTTGTTTTAACCAAATGTTGTTTTAAATAAGAGTATATACTATATCGTACTATACTTAGTGTTCATAAATCAAGGTAGGTTGCCTGATATTTCCACGAATAAACCTTTTCGCCAAAAAGAGAATATTCATTTTCACCCTTATTTAAAAATGATTAGGTTCAGTAAAGAAATATATAAAGATTCTGAAACTGCTATTTTGAGAGTATATGAAGCTCAAAACTTCCTAGTGTAAGGTTCTGTTTCTATCTTGCCGCTATATTTCTGTGCTATCAGGTTTAATGATGATGTGTTTCCACAGATACGAAAATAGTTGAAAACCTGTAAAATATACAGGCTCGGTGTAGATTTGTGCTTATCAGACGGGAGTAGGCTGCTTATCTGCAACATTTCCATGCAATTCTGCAACCTTGATATCTTTTGCTCTGAAATCTGTTTAAATTAAATGTTAACATGAAATGCAAAGATGTTAAGTGCTACAAGATGCAGCCAGTTTGTTGTACAAACATATGTTTTTGATGATATAACTTTTTTGCATGTTGTGCATTGATTTGTGAAGCTGACGTTTTATTTGTTAAAACATGTCGATGTTTAAATGGAGCTTCATGAGCAGAAATAAGTACATCGTGCTTAGCATATAAACATTTTCTAACTCAGTTGATAATAGTCAGATTTAGCCTCATAAACATCACTCTGCTTTGAAATGAATTAATTTCATTTCTTTTTCTGAGTGTGCAAGAGGATTATTTTAATATTTTAAGTTGAATTTTAGGTATATCACAATTTTAGAGCTGCGTAATATCAATTTCAACTCTGTCGTCTGTCTGTCTATTTATGATCCCAAATGTACCTTTCACATAGACAATCGCTGGGGTGAAGCATAAGACTACAACCACACATTTATGCTTCCCGACGCCCCCTCTAGACTACTATCAATGGTCAAGGACCGATCTTAATAAAAGGTAATGAAAATCAAGTTTAAAATTCTTACTTTCACAACTAGGTATATATTTTTGTCTTTAATTGATGAACTATTTTTTATTTAAAAACATTTTCGAATGATGCACTCTACAATGTAAATCTAATATATAATATCGACACTGATCTGCAGAATGTAGGAGTGAAGAGAAGTTAAATCATTTTACTGCTTCTGAAGCAATTATCCCCATTAAAGGCAATCATCTCTCTATAAACTTTAAACGATTTCTTTTATGCACAGAAATTGTCAAGCAGCCCCAGTTGCATAACATATAATAATTGCATACTCATTTCCTCTATCTACCACCATCATGGTTTTCTGATTATTGGGGTCAGAGATATCGCGGGGCAACTGTGTTAACAAGCTTCAAGCTGCATAACATAAAATCATATGATAAAAAGCATTGGGAGAATATAAGAATTATCTCCCTTACCACCATTCAAACTGCATTCCATACCAATTGCGCTCGCTCGGCACAACAACGGCCTTGGTCCGAGATGTCGACGAACAACTGGTCTTTAAGACAGTATGTGTTGGGTCTCTCCATATCCTTCGGCTCGCTCGGCACAACAACGACCCTGGTCCGAGATGTCGACGGGCAAGAGGTCTTTAAACCAGTATGTGTTGGGTCTTTCGCTGCGTACAACAAACTGTCTGGCTCGCCTTTCTGCATATTCTTCAACTGGGTTTTTTGTCTTTACGAGGGTACCCCTGCGGAATGCATAGAAAATGGGGCATTTCATATGGCAACTTAGGTTACATGATAAAACAGTTGTACAAAAACGATTAAACTGTTTCAATGGTTATGAAACAATTATGTGCATTTTGATTTCAAATAAAACTTAAAGATAAATTTTACTGCGATTATTTAGAGTAAAAAAGGAGATATGTTAACACGTAGGGTTGTTAACTTTATATATCAATCTATCAAGAATCTAAAAAAAATAACTTTAAATTACTATAACTGGAAAACAGGAATTTCAATTTTACACTATCTCATTGTTTTCAGAAAAAAAGGTAGAAGACAAACACACACGCAGGCAGACAGACAGGGAAAAGGGGCATGTGAATATTTGTGTTCTTTTATGTGAAATAGCTATGAAGATATTGCAATTTCTGTGCAAATATTTTTTAACTGATTTTATTAATTTACACATCAAAACAAATCGGATATGCAATACCTTTCTATGCTTCTTATAACAAGTAATATATTTATGCATTGTGTTTCTTCAAATATATAATATCAAATCTATGTATAAGTTCAAATCTGGTTCGTTACATCAAATTTATTATAATATCCTCTCAGACATGAATTTTCTGTATTAATAAGAAAAAACTATGATTCGCAAGAACTTCAACAGCTGCATAAGATAAACATAGTCAAAGACGATAAAAGCGTAAAGCATGCCGCATGCCAAATAAGTTATACATACGTGGACAGGGCTCACTGTCTCAATGTGAAATGTGAAATGTGACTTAAACAGTTTTAACCTTTTTATTTAATAAGGCAGACTGTGTGTGATGCTCATATAGTTTCAAACACTGACTTCATCGTATCTTTGAAACGTTTTTGCATTAGGTTTTCTAAATTGTATTCCTCCGTCTGCAGATAGAGTTGGGATCTCTTATCATTAAAACACTTGGGGTTTACCTATAAATTTAATTTTTTTTTTTATTATTTCCTCAAGTTAATGCATTCTTTGATAAGATTTACCTTTAACGTATTTTTTTCTTTATTAAGAATTGTTGGGATAAGAGTGAAGTTTGTGCACGTAAACTGGTTTAAACCCCTAATAAATCTATATTAAAAGACCGTTCCAAGGCGGTACCTAACAAACCGTGATAAACATACCTAGTAATATTTATATATAGTATGTATGCACTGTGCTGTTTGTGGAGTTTTGTGCTGTTCATCCATGTTTCTTGTTTGTAACTTTTTGCTTTTGTGTTCTATTTCTTTGGCGTTTACCTAGTGCCATTACACCGGGTTTATGTTTAAAATATTTGCTACTGAGCTTATTTCTGTAGTTTTTCACATAAGTATAAACACGCCACAAACCATCATTAAGTTCGAATTGAAAAAAATCGAGTGATAAAAATGATCTTGAACAAAAACGTAGAAGGGAAAAAATGGTATGGGGAATGTGAGAGGTCCCCATGGTTACCTTTGTACTCTACTCACACTTTATTGCCTCGGCAAATCCTTATGCAACGTAAAATTATCAAGCAAGTAGATTAAATAATTTAAATAAGATAAAACTTTTAGTATAATTCGGATTTTTATGATAATAGGATTTAAAAAGTGGTAAAGGAATTTATACACCACTATCAAAAACTTGTTTTTATAAAGAGAAAATTTGTCGTATAAAAGGTAACGCTTAAACTAGAAAAAAAAGACAAATACGTCAAACTTCAAAATAGGTTTTACCATATTATAACATAATAAATAAATCAAAATTATATTTTAACAGTTAAGTAATGTAGTAAAGTAAGTATGCACAAAGAATTAGAGTGAAAGAGGCAATTAACTCCAGTCAATATCTACCTTGTACGATTCAAGAGTTGTAGCCCGTTAAACTACTTACCTACGAATTCCAGAGGCAATTAACTCCAGTTAATATCTACCTTAAACGATTCAAGAGTTGTAGCCCGTTAAACTACTTACATACGAATTCAAGAGGCAATTAACTCCAGTTAATATCTACCTTGTACGATTCAAGAGTTGTAGCCCGTTAAACTACTTACATAAGAATTCAAGAGGCAATTAACTCCAGTTTATATCTACCTTAAACGATTCAAGAGTTGTAGCCCGTTTAACTACTTACATACGAATTCAAGAGGCAATTAACTCCAGTTAATATCTACCTTGTACGATTCAAGAGTTGTAGCCCGTTTAACTACTTACATACGAATTCAAGAGGCAATTAACTCCAGTTTATATCTACCTTGTACGATTCACGAGTTGTAGCCCGTTAAACTACTTACATACGAATTCAAGAGGCAATTAACTCCAGTTAATATCTACCTTGTAAGATTCAAGAGTTGTAGCCCGTTAAACTTCTTACATACGAATTCAAGAGGCAATTAACTCCAGTTGATATCTACCTTGTAAGATTCAAGAGTTGTAGCCCGTTAAACTTCTTACATACGAATTCAAGAGGCAATTAACTCCAGTTAATATCTACCTTGTACGATTCAAGAGTTGTAGCCCGTTAAACTTCTTACATACGAATTCAAGAGGCAATTAACTCCAGTTAATATCTACCTTGTAAGATTCAAGAGTTGTAGCCCGTTAAACTTCTTACATACGAATTCAAGAGGCAATTAACTCCAGTCAATATCTTGATTGTACAATTCAATCCCCACCCTATACGTCTTACAATATAGTATAAGAGGCAATTCACTCCAGGCAATATCGTAATTGTACAATTCAATACTTCCCCCCTTATACGTCTTACAATGTAGTGTGAGAGGCGATTAACTCCAATTTTCCTTGTATTATGCTGTGAACAAAGGTACGCATACATGTATTGGAGGAACCTAAGCCGAACAAAAGGTACATGGGAGATTATGCTGTGAACGAGGGTGGGTATACATGTATTGGATTGACCTAAGCCGACCAAAAGGTACATGGGAGATTATGCTGTGAAGAGGGTGGGTATACATGTATTGGATGGACCTAAGCCGACAAAGTGGTACATGAGAGATTATGCTGTGAACGAGGGTAGGTATACATGTATTGGAGGGACCTAAACCGACCAAGTGGTACATGGGAGATAAAGCTTAAACGAGAATAGATGTACATGTTTTGTAGGAACCTATCCCGAATTAGTGGTACATGGGAGATTATGCTGTGGACGAGGGTAGGTATACATCTATTGGAGGACCCTAAGCCGACCTTGTGGTTCATGTGAGATTATGCTGTGAACGAGGGTAGGTATGCATGTATTGTAGGTACCTTACCCGACCTAGCTGTACATGGGAGATTATGCTGTGAACAAGGGTAGGTATGCATGCATTGGAGGAACTTAAGCCGACTAAGTGCTACATGGGAGATTATGATATGAACGAGGGTAGGTATACATGTAATGGAGGAACACAATTCTTAGCCGACGAAGTGGTACCTGGGAGATTATGCTGTGAACGAGGGTATGTATACATGAATTGGAGAAACCAAAGCCGACCAAGAGGTACATGGGAGATTATGCTGTGAATGAGGGTAGGTATACATGTATTGAAGGAACCTTAGCTGACCAAGTGGTACATGAGATATTATGCTGTGAACGAGGGTAGGTATACATGTATTGGAGGAACCTAAGCCGAGTAAGTGGTACATGGGGGATTATGCTGTGAATGAGGGTATGTATACATGTATATTGGATGAACGTAAGCCTACCAAGTGGTATATGGGAAATTATGCTGTGAACGAGGGTAGGTATACATGTATTGGAGGAACCTAAGCCTACCAAGTGGTATATGGGAGATTATGCTGTGAACGAGGGTAGGTATACATGTATTGGAGGAACCTAAGCCTACAAAGTGGTATATGGGAGATTATGCTGTGAACGAGGGTAGGTATGCATGTATTGTAGGTACCTAAGCCTACCAAGTGGTATATGGGAGATTATGATGTGAACGAGGGTAGGTATACATGTATTGGAGGAACCTAAGCCTACCAAGTGGTATATGGGAGATTATGATGTGAACGAGGGTAGGTATACATGTATTGGAGGAACCTAAGCCTACCAAGTGGTATATGGGAGATTATGCTGTGAACGAGGGTAGGTATACATGTATTGGATGAACGTAAGCTTACCAAGTGGTAAATGGGGGATTATGCTGTGAACGAGGGTATGTATACATGTATTGAAGGAACCTAAGCCGACGAAGTGGTACATGTGAGATTATGATGTGAACGAGGGTAGGTATACATGTATTGGAGGAACCTAAACCGACCAAGTGGTTGCTATGATTGTATTCTGTATTATCTACATTTATCGCTTTATTAACTGTAACTTTGTGTAAAGTACGCAGGGAACAGTTAATTTGATACTTTTCACACCATTGGTCAGCTTTAGCTTTATTTTTGATAGCGATAGACTATGATGACATAGTGTTTACTATGAGATCCATTTCTGCATAGGGTGATCAAAAAGACTAAGTTGAGATATAATTAAAGCCAAAATTAACCACATAGTGGATGTAAATACTTTTGTTATCCTTAACATTTAAAAGCTTGTTAAACTCAAAATAAAATAAAAATACTCATTTTTTTCCGTATGACACATTCGCTTCCTGTCACCGGACATTTTTGAATAATTTTCCGGTTCAGATGACGAGAACGACAACCTTTTCCTGATCAGTAGTCATGGCAACAAGTGGGCACCTGTTGAAAACGTAAACATCATGCAGGTGAAGTTAGATCTGCTACAGTTTGACCTGGAAACACTCTTAGACAAATGAGTCAGATTGAGAAACATGCACAGTCGAACCCCGTTGGCTCGAACTCCCAGGGATCGGAAAAAAATCATCGAGCCTCGAAAAAATTGAGCCTAGCGGGATTGTTTACCTTCGGTTTAAATAAATCGATCCTTGACATCTAGTTCGAGCCAATGAGTTATTCGAGCCAAGCGAGTTCGAGCCAACGGGGTAGAACTGTATTGTGAAAACATTGGAAAAAGTTGGAACTATTGAGAAAATTTTGGAATATATATGAAACCATTGGGAAAAAGTAGAAAATATTGAGAAGATTTTGGAAAATAAATGAAAGCAATGGGAAAAAGTCGGAAATATTGAGAACATTTAGGAATATATATGAAAGCACTGGGAAAAAGTCGGAAATATTGAGAACATTTAGGAATATATATGAAAGCACTGGGAAAAAGTAGGAAATATTGAAAAAAAAATGGAATATATATAAAAGCATTGGGAAAAAGTAGGAAATATTGAGAAAATTTTGGAAAATGAATGAAAGCATTAGGAAATGATGGAAAAATTGAGAACACTTAGATTTACTGGGGAACTATAGTGAAAGCATTGAGACCCTTAGGAAAATATTTTTTTATAAAGTTTTGAAAGAATAAGGAATTGTAAGCCGATTGGGTAGTATGTCTTGACATCTGAACAATGAGTTTAACAGGAAACATTGCGAGCCTATTATAATCACTCGAAAATAAGTAGAAAATTATTGGAGCGTTGTTAAAAGTTCAGGAACGATGCAAATATAAGGCCAAATAATATCGCAAATATAGTGGCACTTGGCAATGAATAAAAAACCCAAATGTACCCAACTACATAAAGATCAAGTTAAACCCCAACCTATATAGTATTTATATTCATGATTTATTTGTTTCCCAAGTTCATGCTTCTGTTAACACAGATCAATATCATCATCTTCATGAAGATCAAGTTAAAACCGAACGTTCGGTATAAAACATTTTGTTTTCATTTAAACATCGCTATTCCGAACACCGTTTATCCGAAATTATCGCTTTTTCGAAATTTTCGGTCCCGATTTCAATACTTCTACCTTTAATTAACTTTTTTCATCAATATTCCGAAAACGCTTTTTCGATATAATCACTATTTCGAAGTAAAAAATACGGTCCCGATTTGGTATTTCACACATATTTATCAATCCGTTTTTTCGAAGTCGAATAATTAATTATTTATTTGTTTTCCTAGGTTCATGGTTCTGCGTACAAAGACCAATGTCCTGGAAGATACTGTAGGCTACATGGCTACAGGTCTCAAACTTCCTCTCCCAGAAGTTGGTGCAGGTCATCCTTAAACAGAGGTGAGTTACATTTGTATTTCATCACAATGAAACAGTCTCCAAATTTTCTTTGACTTATTAAGTTACTTGCTTAAATTTGATTAATGATGTAACTTATGCGTTCCAATTTCAAGAAGACTTGATCAGTTGCTATACGATATTTACTATACGATTAATCACTATAAGATATATAAACTAAACTCAATATTGATTCTAGGAGTGACGACCCGTTTGACACGGTGGTGTCAGTAGCGCCATTTTTAGCATTGTTTGAATTATAAACAAAACGCAATGTTGATTTTAGGAACGACGACCCGTTTGACACGGTGAAGTCAGTAGCGCCATCTTTATCGTTATTTGAAATTTAAACTAAACACTATATTGAGCGGAAGCGAAGCCCAGTCTGACACGTTGATATCAGTAGCGCAATCTTTAGCATTGTTTGAAATATAAACTTAACACAATGTTGATTCTAGGAGCAACGACCCGTTTGACACGGTGACGATCAGTAGCGCTATCTTTATCTAATTTGAAATATAAACTTAACACAATGTTGATTCTAGAAGCGAAGCCCAGTTTGACACGGTGATGTCAGTAGCGTAATCTTTATCATTGTTTGAAATATGAACTAAACACAATGTTGTTTCGAGGAGCGACGACCCGTTTGACACGGTGATGTCGGTAGTGCCATCTACTAAGAATGAGAAAACCCTGAAGAAGCTTTCGGAGGAGGGGTATGACGATGGATCGAAGCCATCGCAGGTACCAGTTGCTTTACTTAGAATATGCACCATGTGGTCTGGATTAGCCATATTTTAATTTATTTCATGCTTTTCGATGAAATATGGAATTTTATCAGTTTTTTGGGGGAAGTAAAAATCTTTATTTTATATTTTAGTGTAGTTAAAACTGTAAATTCGTAAAATATCACAACTACTACAACTCTACCCTACTATATTGTAAACAATCACATGTGTATGTGTGGCTACATGTGAATACAAATATGTTTTTATATGAGGAATTGTAAACATGTTAAGGACATCTAATCAATATTAAAGCTGCACTGTCACAGATTGAACGTTTGGCAACTTTTTATTTTTTGATTTGGAACGAGTCAATTTTGAGAATATCCATGGAAATGAGTTATATAAGACTGCTGACCAAAATATGATCGCATATTTTTATATTTAAGTTCAAAAGTTGATGTTTTATGCGTTTTTCTTTAACCGTTAGTAACGGTTTAGGCCATAAAACAGTATTTTTTAACAATAATATGCAAATCTGCAATCTGATTTTTGTCAGCAATCTTATATCATTGGTTTGCAGATATTTACGCAATAAATTTCTCTTTCAAAGACACAAAAATAAAAAAAGTTGTCAAATGGTTAATCTGTTAAAGTGCAGCTTTAAGGAAAGGGAACTCTTTCTCATTGCTGTAGGTTCAAATTGTCTAGACCTCTTCATTTGGTGCCTTCCTCACTTGTTCTTTAGTTTTAATTTGGTTTGGACGTTTGTTTTCTCCCTCCCTCCCACCCAGTTCTTTTATTATTATTTTTTATCTTAACTTTGCTATTATGGTGAATTCTAAAAAAAATCGACTATTATTTTAGGATATTAAACATTGTATTATGTTCTTACTTTATTATGCTTTCTGATGTGGTGTATCCTTACATGGAGGATTTATGGCTGCTTTTGACATAACCTTATTATCTATGCTAATATTATTTTCAATCTAGCAGCCTATTATTACGGCCAAATTAAATATATAATTTACATTTGTCTTTTTTTCCTCCTGAGCACAATAATAAATAATGAACTCATGCATTGTTTTACGTCTCATCCAGGTTCTCAGCATCAACGAGGGTGACGTCATCGAAGTTGGTTTCCGTGGCAACATTAAGAGCAAAAGGCGAGGAGGGGATACAGTTTGTGTACAACTCCAATCTGGAGAGCGAGACTGAATTCCATGCCGCTGAGGTGGACTTATACCTACCAAGAAACTTCCCAGTATATAGGGGTGTCGTCGAGGTAGGTTTGTGTACTTCCCAGTACATAGGGGTGTGTTCGAGGTAGGCTTGTGTACTTCCCAGTATACAGGGGTGTTGTCGAGGTAGGCTTGTGTACTTCCCAGTATATAGAGGTGTCGTCGAGGTAGGCTTGTGTACTTCCAAGTAAATAGAAGTGTCTTCGAGGTAGGCTTGTGTACTTCCCAGAATATAGGGGTGTCGTCGAGGTAGGCTCGTGTACTTCCCAGAATATAGGGGTGTCGTCGAGGTAGGCTCGTGTACTTCCCAGTATATAGGGGTGTCGTCGAGGTAGGCTTGTGTACTTCCCAGTATATAGAGGTGTCGTCGAGGTAGGCTTGTGTACTTCCCAGTATATAGGGTTGTCGTCGAGGTAGGCATTTGTACCTTCAAGTACATAGGGGTGTCGTCGAGGTAGGCTTGTGTACTTCCCAGTATATAGAGGTGTCGTGGAGGTAGGCTTATGTACCTTCCAGTATATAGGGGTGTCGTCGAGGTAGGCTTGTGTACTTCCCAGTATATAGAGGTGTCGTCGAGGTAGGCTTGTGTAATTCCCAGTATAAAGGGTTGTCTTCGAGGTAGACTTGTGTACTTCCCAGTATATAGAGGTGTCGTCGAGGTAGGCTTGTGTAATTCCCAGTATATAGGGTTGTCTTCGAGGTAGACTTGTGTACTTCCCAGTATATAGGGGTGTCGTCGAGGTAGGCATGTGTACTTCCCAGTATATAGAGGTGTCGTCGAGGTAGGCTTGTGTACCTCCCAGTATATAGGGGTGTCTTCGAGGTAGGCTTGTGTACTTCCCAGTACATAGGGGTGTCGTCGAGGTAGGCTTGTGTACCTCCCAGTATATAGGGGTGTCGTCGAGGTAGGCTTGTGTACTTCCCAGTATATAGGGGTGTCGTCGAGGTAGGCTTGTGTACCTTCCAGTATATAGGGGTGTCGTCGAGGTAGGCTTGTAAGCTTCCCAGTATATAGAGGTGTCTTCAAGGTAGGCTTGTAAACTTCCCAGTATATTGGGGTGTCGTCGAGGTAGGCTTGTAAACTTCCCAGTATATAGGGGATATATAGTAAACAGAGAAGCGAGGTCGAGACAAACTCGCAAAGAAACGTTCATGTGTACGTTCATGTGAACGTCCGTACGTACGCCCATGTGTACGTTTATGTGAACGTTGTGTACGTTGATGTGTACGTTCATGTGTATGCCAATGTATACGTTCATGTGTTCGTTCATATGTTCATATGTTCATTCATGTGAACGTTCATGTGTACGCCCATGTGTACGTTTATGTGTACGTTCATGTGTACGTTGATGTATACATTCATGTGTATGCCAATGTAAACGTTCATGTGTACGTTCATATGTTCATATGTTCATTCATCTGAATGTTCATGTGTACGCCAATGTGTACGTTCATGTGTACGTTCATGTGTACGTTGATGTGTACGTTGATGTGTACATACATGTGTATGCCAATGTATACGTTTATGTCTTAATGATAATTAAAGTTTTTGCAGTTACTTATTCTAGATGAAGGCCATAACAAACGCTTTTGCGTGACAAAGATTACTATATAGTACCACACACAATTTTGTATTATTTAGTTTTATTAAAGATTATATTACTTACGTGTTTATATTTGCATTGATAGTATATTTGGAATGTTGACAATGATGTCATTGTTCACTGTGGTTAACGCCAGTAGAGGTATCTATTTATTATTTAGATTTTTTGCATTGTATAAACTGTGATATTGTGACAACAGATGCTATCATCATGTTAAAAACTCCATCCATGTATTAAAAATGTGTGTTTTATATTGGTATATAATACTTAAAGTGACTCGCTCATGTTTCCGACCAAAAGTTAGTTTTCCCGGTAATACATCTAAAAACACTTATTTTATCTTTATTTTACTATATGATATCGAAATTTCAGAAATAATTCAGTTTTAGCATAAAAAAAGTATTTTGGCTTTGTGGGGTTTGAACCGACGCCTGTAAAATCAACAAAAAATATTAAAAAAACAGCCGGCTAGTCCACACGGTAAACGGGACTTTAATAAAGGTGGTGGATGTGTTGACCTGTTAAGGATACATTCATAATATCACTTGATAATGTCAATCAACCAATCACGTAAAACCACAGCCGATATAAATGCTAATGAAAATGCAAATATCAACATATTCGGAATGGTTCCATCTTTTGGCATTTTTGTAAAAAACACTACTTATGATTAATCACACTTTCTTTCGTTATTAAAAAAGTACAAAACATGTGCGAGCTACAATAAATTCCGTCCATGTATTTTAATACAATGTAGTGTGTTTTTTTTATAAATATATAATCTTAATTTACCGTCCAAGTTTTTACTCTTTTCTTACATCGATATGCTTAAAATTCTGTCCATGTATTGAATCAGTGTGTTTTTCATCTGTTTGTATACATTTTAATTGCAGTCTATCTATTGAAATATATTTTTCTTGTTGATATGTACATTCTTTTATCATGTGTTATAACATTTTATGTATACAGCTGAAACTATTTTCAAAATGCAAAACAACCTGAATTATATGCTTGTGTCCTCAGTCGACTGTATATGTATTTACTAATAAGATTGAATTAAAGATGTTTTAGATGAATACATACTCATATGTGTTGGTCTCTCATTTGAAAAAAAATAATTATTCGAATATTTTTGGTTCTGGTCTATAGAGATCTCTTAATATAAACAATGAATGTTTAATGTACTGGTCCCTAGGCATCTCTAAATATATACAGTGAATGTTTGATGAACTGGTCCATAGGGATCTCTTAATATATACAGTGAATGTTTTCTGTTCTGGTCCTTAGAGATCTCTTAATATATACAGTGAATGATTTCTGTTCTGGTCCATAGGGATCTCTTAATATAGACAGTGAATGTTTGATGTACTGGTCCCTAGGGATCTCTTAATATATACAGTGAATGTTTGATGTACTGGTCCCTAGGGATCTCTTTATATAAACAATGAATGTTTGATGTACTGGTCCTTAGGGATCTCTTAATATATACAGTGAATGTTTGATGTACTGGTCCCTAGGGATCTCTTAATATATACAGTGAATGTTTGATGTACTGGTCCCTAGGGATCTCTTAATATATACAGTGAATGTTTGATGTACTGGTCCCTAGGGATCTCTTAATATATACAGTGAATGTTTGATGTAATGGTCCCTAGGGATCTCTTAATATATACAGTGAATGTTTGATGTACTGGTCCCTAGGGATCTCTTTATATAAACAATGAATGTTTGATGTACTGGTCCTTAGGGATCTCTTAATATATACAGTGAATGTTTGATGTACTGGTCCCTAGGGATCTCTTAATATATACAGTGAATGTTTGATGTACTGGTCCCTAGGGATCTCTTAATATAGACAGTGAATGTTTGATGTACTGGTCCCTAGGGATCTCTAAATATATACAGTGAAAGTTCGATGTACTGGTCCTTAGAGATCTTTAAATATATACAGTGAATGTTTGAGGTACTGGTCCCCAGGGATCACTAAACGTGGACAGTGAATGCTTGAGGACTTGGCCGTTAGGGATCATTAAATGTATCTTACTGTTAATTGAAAATATAATTACGCTTTTAATATTCCGGTGCAAGCGAGATATTCAAACTTACTGACAATGTTTTTTTAAATACATCGAGACTTCTACTGTAATATTTTGGATAATATATTATATGAAAAGCCACTTAGAGTACCCGGAGTAAACCCACTTGTCCATCTTGGTGACCACAAACCAAACTCACATGCGCCTAGGCCGGGAATCGAACCTCGATCGCTTAGGGGAGAAGCGAGTGCACTAACCACTGCGCTAACCGGACAACCGTTCATCCACAACACAAGACCACACTCTCGCGCAACATCTCGCGAAAGTGATAAATATTATAAAGCTGCAAAAGCTTGTTTCACATTTGTTGTAAAATTAAATAAGTTTAAACTAATAAGCACAATTATATCGTCCCTGCTTAATCAGGTATCCAATGGCCTGTACCAGTTTTAATACAAGGTGCCTTAGCATAAACCTTCAATATGTTTCAATATTTTATATTTTACGTCATAAATAAACCTAAACTACTGGCACACGCCAGTTCAAAACATTGAAGATGCAATCGTACTCCAAAATAAGATTTACCACAATAAATACAAATGTTTTAAAATACCAAATTTGATGAATAAATGTCGAAGAAAATGGTAATGGTGAAGACAATCGAGTTTATTTGACAGAAATGTGCTGAATACACACGTATTTCGATAGTAATCACAATAAATATTTAAGCACTCACCAATCATTTAATATTGTTACGTGTTCAGCTATTAGATACACGGATAAAATCTGGTTATCAGTTATCAAAATTTCCATTATTGCATTAATTAGCATATTAAAAGGTTTATCACTAAAAATTGATTTCTGTTATACATGTGTATGCATTGATTTTTAACACACTTTGCTGTTAAGATGGTATGTACATGCCCGATATTGAAGTTTCCAAATGTTAAGATCTAGATACGAACGATTACTTCTTCAAAATATGTCAAGATTATCAGGGTACCAGTCTACTGTTTTACGTGCGACGCCAGAATAGTTTGTTTACGATTTTCTATCACCGGTCAAAGTTAGAGAGCGGCCAGCATGGACGAAAACAACACATTCGAAATGTCAACACGGACAACAAAACTAGCAGAATAAAATCAACAACAACATAACATAAAAGTAATCGATTTAATGTTGCTACATAACAACGACCAATTATGTTTGCAAAATAAAAATTCACAAAGGCCAATGTTTATCAACATTACGCCACGAAAAAAAGTTTATACACGTTCAAGATAGTTATTAGATAATCATTCAAAAGTAACACTTAAGTAATTTTTACATTCATCAACATGTTGGAATTGGTATTTATCGCGTTTCCATTGAGTCGTTTTTTTATTCTAGAAGGGTTTGTACACATTTCTGGTGGAAAAACATTTTCGTCGAATTCAATTTTTTTTTAAATAAATCACTACGTCACTAAGATGTTTTTGTTTTGTTTTAAAACAGCAACTGGTGATACAAACGGAACAAAAGCCTTCATCCAACATATATATTTATGAGAATGACTACACACATCCTAAATATAAGAAATAATACATAGTACAAAAACATGTAAAATAATACAAAATGAAAGGGATTACTTTCAGATATCGCATGTTAGCGAACATTTATTTTCAGCTGTTTACATATTGACCTTTATAATTTATTAAAATTTACAGCCACCAGTTACTCTTATAACGAACGAACGAACGAAAGTGTATTCAATAAAAGGCCTCCAGCCCATAACACATGTTACAGTGCAAAATCAAATATAAAAAATGCATATATGTAACTAAATACGAGTTCTGTCTTTTGGTTAAAAAAGTTAAGTGTAATCTATAGCTAACATGAGTTTATGAACGTTAATAGCAGTGGATTTAATATGGGTAACATTTTCCGATGCCATCAGATTATAGAAATAAACATTGACGGTATTTCTACGACACCAAGAAAACAAATAATTTCAGCATGGAGTTTATGACAATAGGTTCTAAATCAAGCCAATGATTTTCATACAGGAAAAGTATGTTGCTTTTCCAAAAGAACATAGTGACGTCAGACCTCAATCGCTCAATGCTTTTACAGTTTCAGTTTCAGGCTAGTGGCAATAGCAGCAAATACACGCCTTTTGCCAAACACAACCAGCCTAATGTATACAAATATGGCGATACAAAAGAAAAAAAAGTAAACATATTAATATCTGACAAGTATATACAAACTACTTATAAACAGTCGAAACCCGTTTGCTCGAGGTCGCTCGGCTCGAATTCCTCGTTGGCTTGAATGAGATGTAAAAAGACCGATGTATTTATACAAAAGGTAAGCGTTCCCGCTTGGCTCGAATTTACCGAGGCTCGAGGTAATTACGCCGATCCGTGTGCGTTCAAGCCAACGGGATTCTACTGTATCTCAAATGAATAAAGCAATAAATTGCATGAAATAAAGAAGAAACGACAGCAAAAGCATCAGTACGTTTTGTCATGGGATTAAATTTTGAAAGATTTCTAATATTCCCACTATTAGTACTAGACATGATGATACATATTTATTTATAGTGTTCATAGATTAAATCAGGATATATTTAGTTCTCAGGTCAGTAAACAAAGGACAACTGCACAAAAGTTATACTCTGATTCAACCATATTGGTATTACATATTTAACGTTTAAATACACACGTGGCAATATGATGTCACACCTGTCATTGTACAAAACTGCACTCTCACAGATTGAACGTTTAAATACCCACGTGGCAATATGAAGTCACACCTGTCATTGTACAAAACTGCACTCTCACAGATTGAACGTTTAAATACACACGTGGCAATATGAAGTCACACCTGTCATTGTACAAAACTGCACTCTCACAGATTGAACGTTTAAATACACACGTGGCAATATGAAGTCACACCTGTCATTGTACAAAACTGCACTCTCACGGATTGAACGTTTCGACCACTTGTTTTAGTCTGGGATCGTGCCATCTTTTGCGAAAATCCTTGAAAACCATGTATATAAGACTGGTGACAAAAATTAGATAGCAGATTTTGATATTTAAGTTCAATAGTTTTTGTTTTGTGCATTTTCTTAAACCGTAAGTAACGCTTTAAGCCTCAAAACATTGATTTTCGAACGAAAATATAAAAATCTACGATCTTATCTTTTGTTAGCAATCTCCTATCATTGGTTTGCAGGTATTTAAGCAAATATT
Organism: Mya arenaria; assembly: GCF_026914265.1. Lineage (NCBI taxonomy): Eukaryota > Metazoa > Mollusca > Bivalvia > Myida > Myidae > Mya > Mya arenaria. The sequence continues at coordinate 1,054,418 of NC_069137.1, read as the reverse complement.
TGCTCTTTCCAAGACAAACAATAAAAAAACAAGTTGTAAAAATAGTGTATCTTTGCAAAACAAGTTGTAAAAATGGTGTATCTGTGCAAAACAAGTTGTAAAAAATGGTGTATCTGTGCAAAACAACTTGAAAAAAAAGTTTTATCTGTGCAAGTGCAGTTTTAGAACTATTAAGAACAAACAAATATAACCTGATAAACTTGTTAAATTTGATGAAATATTTGCCCCTTAATCATTTGTGTAGAACCATTCTTAATTGAATGTAAAATAATACATAAACTAGAAAAAGAAAAGCACGAGTTGGTCAAACGATGACTACACAGAAGGTCTGAACATCATTCTGCTGGTTTTTAAAGATTCGTTACTATCAAATGTCATAGCGGTGTGGTTTCTGATGCTGACATAAGTTCCGGGTGTGTAGTACAAGCCATTCAGGTTCGCCCTATAGGTGCAGGCTCTGTACCACCATGCTCCATGATGGTAAACGGCACAATTATTACTGCCCCAACGGTCGTTATCATGGTCGAATGTGGTAAAGGCAGAACCGTTTGCATAGGTATTAAACTGAAGCCCATTCGGAAGCACTGCAACTAAACATTAATATTTGAATTTATTAAACAAATGTTAAGTGTTTTCATATGTACTGCAATTGATAATTTTTATTCGAAAGTTGGCATTGTTAACGTTTACATTGAACTAATATTGCTTTGACATTATTGTATACGTTTAATGTTACAATAAAGTATGTTACGATACATAATGTAGTTCCATGCGAATTAGAATATTTTAGTGCACTTAAAAGCTACGAATTTTTTTATATATAAAATGATATAACTACGTGATTAATTCGCATTTCATTTCAACTCTTTGACTCACTTTTCAAAATAATATTTGATATTATGTCATTTTGAGTGTTGAATACACAAGGAAAACAACTTGTTTCCTACACTTTTCGGATCCGTAAAACATCGATATGGTAAAATGGTATTTTCATAGCCAAAAATGCGACATCGCAACAATCGTTTATTATTATAGTTTGATTTCCAATGCTATTCTGATAATTTGAATTATCAACATCTTACCTTTATGTACTTATTTGACCTTTAACTACAATTCAAAGTTTTTCAAAAGTATACTTACGTCCCCTTTCTGACAGTGCATCTCCTACATGTAAGGTATAATTAGACCCGGCTCCCACACTGAAGTCAGCGTATACGATATAGGCGGTGCTGTCATTGGCGCGTGTGATGTCAATTCTTAAATCATGTGCTGTCCGGGATGTCATCTCATGCATCAATTTGAGACCTGAGAAACATTGTTATTTGAATCAGACTTGTGTGTTGCCAGTTAACCTAATCGTCATTGGCGAATAATTGTTATTTGATATAAACTAAATGTGAACTTTGCAGTTCCATAAATCAAAATGGTCAGTGCAAATATTAGCGCAAAAAACTCAATTATTTTTTAATGGCCACGTTATTTATAGATTTTTTTCTATAATAACTCAGAACAAATATAAAGCAGAATTTAACCTGTTTAACGCTATACCAAATCAGTTACATGTTAAAAAAACACCCATATCGCCAAAAAATTAACGTGTTTCTGCGACGTTATATGAATCTTAGATGATCAAAATTACAAAGAAATCCAGAACGCACAGTTTTTTAATAATTTGATCCCTACGTTCACATACCCAACCAGAATTCTCCTTGCAGAGATCCAAACCCATTCTCGTATGAGGAAAAGTTACGGTAGAAATCCACACTTCCGTCCACACGATGTTGAAACACCTACAAATGTTAAAGAATTAAACCACGATGTCTTTTGCTGACTTTTAAACCGCATGTGTTCATATAAAACCATGATCTGTTTTATATAGTAACCACTACATACATTGTGAACAATAATATACACACTCACTGTCCAGCCTCCTTGATCGGTATCCATATCGCAGAACACTTTCGCATGTTGGTTTGTTTTCCATGTTGTGATATGGTAGACGCCAGAGGGCACACTGCCTAAGTTCTGCCTTATTTCCGAACAGTCAGCAAAAGCTGGAAGAAAATAAATTTTGATGGATCCTACAGAAACACAAAGTGAAATAAAGAAGAACATCTTTTGAAACTGCTCATTACCTGAAGCAACGTATCCAATCATCAGCCAAAACCTTAATTTTATTTTCAAGAAAAAATATGACGTTTCAAATGGTTCCGAAACACCGGAAAAGAAAACCATGTCATTATACAAGTTGACGACTTTTTACAGACGTAACACTGCGGGACTCCAAATGAAGCACATTACCTTAATGCATTTATTTTACCATCTATGATATCCTCCAATAATCCCATCTCTGTAAAAATGGATAAACAGAAACAAAAATGAGAAAAAAAGTTATGTTTTACTAACATATGATTTAAATACAAAAGATACCAGCACCCCCCATATCACCAGCAACGCCAATACCACGTGCCCCACCCCATATCACCAGCAACGCCAATACAACGTGCACCACCCCATATCACCAGCAACGCTCTCAAATTTAGACAAAATGTTTCTATATCACCTGTAACGTGTGCACATCACCTACAACGCCCCCTTCATTTTGCATCGTTCCCATTTCACAAGCAACGCACCCATATCACAGACAACGCCCCCATATCATAGGCAACGCGTCCGTATAACAAGCAGAGTTCCATATCACGAGCAACGTCCTTTATCATTTGCAACGCTTTAATATAACTTGCCACGCCAACATATTTCAAGAGATGACACCATATCACAAGCAACGGCCCCATATCTACAGCAAGGCCCTCACATCAGAAGCCACGGCCCGTTATAACATGTAACGCCCCCATATAATAAGAAACGCACATTTATCACATACAAAATCCTGTAATCAAACGAAACGCCCCTTTATCACTTCGAAACGCACCATTATAACTTAAATAGCACATATATCACTTACAACGCCTTTATCTAAATTGAATGACAAAATATAATCAGGAACTCTCATATATCATAAGCAACGTCTTAAATATAACCAACAATGTTTAATATATCATCAGCAATGCCGAATATATCACCTGCAATTCCCTAATAGTAAAGCAATACCCATATTTCATCAGCAATGCCAAATATATCACCCGCAATTTCCTAATATTAAAGCAATACCTATATATCATCAGCAATGCCAAATATATCACCTGCAATTCCCATATATATCATCAGCAATGCCAACTATATCACCCGTAATTCCCTAGTATCAAAAGCAAAACCAATATATCACCAGCCACACTAAATGAAGTTATTTAGCACTGAGATCGTCCATGGAATGATTTCCATAATCATACGGATTCATTTACAACTTACCGTGAGAAGTATGAACAATTGGACACGAAATATTACATGCAATACAAAATACGTTTGATCACAATTATAAACGGGTCAAATCAAAATATTTTGCAAGCGGAATGAGATAAGAAAGAACAAATACATTTAAAATATGCGCAAGGTTTTCTTTCTAATGAAGCCAAATGTATGAATATGGGCATAGCATAAAGATCATAAAAACGATTTTAGTTTACTGACGCAGAAGCAGACGATAATGATATACAAAAAATATTGTTGGCAATCAGATATCAAAAATATAATTAAAAGTAGTAACCCGAAACAATTAAAGCAAGTATACATTCAATTAGCTTAATAATAATTAAAATCCATATTCAGAAAGACAAATTTGATCTGTAAACGTGAACTAATCCATTACTTAATAACATCGAAACTTTGTAACAAAGTCATATTTGTCTAAACTTTCTCTCAGTAATAAGGAATGTATCTTATATTATGCCGTTGTGCTACTTAGAAAATAAGTACATATAAATCGACGTATTACGCTACTGTTTATACATGCAGATTGACGCAAGTCAAGGCGCATAGCAACTGGCAACTGCCAAGCGGCGACAAATTTAGACACTGATTGTTCATTCGGGTATCGATTGGCTGGTTTGACTTGCTGTCTTTGTCATGTCAATTTACAATGTAGTTATACTTGTGGTTAGCATGGTAAGCTTGTTCATTGCTTCATCTCAATTAGCTATGTGATTGTTTACGAATTTAATGTATAATGAAAGAAAACAAATGCCGGAATTTCACGTTTGAACACAAAAGCTTTCTTAACATAGAATGTATACTGTATTACCACAACATACCATTTTCCAGTTGGAGGAACAAAAAATAAATTGGAAATGTCATTATCTAGATTGGTTGTTTAAAAAGAATATTTTTTATTGAACATCAGGAAAATGTTGAAATATTATTTACCCTCATATTACCAGCAACGCCCTATATCACCAACAAAACCCTCATACTACCAGTAACGCCCCTTTATCACAAACTACACCCTCATATTACCAGCAACGCCCCTATTTTACCGACTACACCCTTATATTATCAGTAACGCCCCTATATAAAAACTACACCCTCATATTACCACTAACGCCCCTATATCCCAAACTACACCCTCATATTACCAGTTACGCCCCAACATTATAAACTACACCCTCATATTACCAGTTACGCCCCAACATTATAAACTACGCCCTCATATTACCAGTTACGCCCCAACATTATAAACTACTCCCTCATATTACCAACTACACACTCATAATACCAGCAATGCCATTATATCACCAACTACACACTAAATTTACCAGCAAAAACCCTATATCACAAACTACACCCTGATATTACCAGCAACTCCCCTATATCACCAACTACACCCTGATATTACCAGCAACTCCCCTATATCACCAACTACACCCTTATATTACCAGCAACTCCCCTATATCACCAACTACACCCTCATATTATCAGTAACTCCCCTATATCACCAAATTCACCCTGATATTAACAGCAACGTCACTGTATCACCAACAACACCCTCATATTAACAGCAACGCCCCTATATCACCAACTAAACCCTCATACAACCTGTAATACTACACCCTCGTATTACCAGAAACGCCCCTATATCATTAACTACACACTCATATTACCAGCAACGCCCCTATATCACCAACTACACCCTCATATTACCACTAACGCCCCTATATCACCAACTACAACCTCACATTACCTGCACAGCCCCTTTATCACAAACTTCAACCTCATATAACCAGTAAAGCCCCTATATCACCAACTACACCATCAGTTTACCAGTTACGCCCCTATAACTCCAATTACAATCTCATATTACAAGCACCGCCCCTATATTACCAACTACACCCTCATATTACCAATTACGCTCCTATATCACCAACTACAACCTCATATTACCAGTAACGCCCCTATTCACCGGATATAACCTTACATTGCCAACAACGCCACTATATCCCATACTTCACCCCCATATACCAGTAACGCTCCTATATCTCCAATTACAACCTCATATTTACAGTAAAGTCCCTATATCATCAACTACACCCTAATATTACAAGCAACGCCACCTTATTCACTAACATCACCATCATATTACCAGCAACGCCTAATACATCACCAACTACAGCCTCATATTACCAGTAACGTCTCTATATCACCAACTACACACTCATACTACCAGCAACGTCCCTAAATCACCAATTTCAACCTCACATTACCAGCAACGCCCCTATATTACCACCTACACCTTCATATTACCAGTAACTCCCCTTTATCACCAGCCACACCCTAATATTTCCTGCAACGCAACTATATCACCAACTATATCCTCATATTACCAGCAACGCCAATACATCACCACCCTTATATTACCAGCAACGCCACATAATCAACAACTACACCCTCATTTTACCAGTAACGCCCCTATTTCACCAACTACACCGGCAAATTACCGGTAACGCCCCTATATCTCCAATTAAAACCTGATATTTCCAGTAAGGCCACAAATTACCAATAACGCCCCTATTTCACCAACTACACCCTCATATTACCAGCAACGCCCCTATTTTACCGACTACAACCTTATAATACCAGCAATGCAACTATATCTCCAACTACACCCTCAAATTACCAGTAACGCCCCTATATCTCTAATTACAACCTCATATTACCAGTAACGCCGCTTTATCACCAACTACACCCTCATATTACCAGTTACGCCCATATATCTCCAATTACAACCTCATATTACCAGTAACGCCCCTATATAACCAACTAAACCCTTATATTACCAGCAACGCCCCTATTTCACCAACTACACCGTCAAATTACCAGTTACGCCCCTTTCTCTCCAATTACAACCTCATATTTCCAGTAACGCCACTTTATCACCAACTACATCCTTAATTTACCATTCAATTCCCTATATCACCAACTACACCCTCATTTTTCCAGCAAAGCCCCTATTTCACCGACTTCAACCTCATATTACCAGCAACGCCCCTATATCTCCAATTATACCTTCATATTACCAGTTACGCCCTTATCTCTTCAATTACAACCTGATATTTCCAGTAACGCCACTATATCACCAACTACAGCCTCAAATTACCAATAACGCCCCTATATCACCAACTACACACAATTATATTACCAGCAACGCCCCTATTTCACCGACTACAACCTCATATTACCAGCAACGCCCCTATATCTCCAACTACACCCTCATATTACCAGTAACGCCCCTATTTCACCAACTACACCGTCATATTATTAGGAACGCCCCTATATCTCCAACTACAACCTGATATTACCTGCAACGCCCCTATATCACCAACTTCAACCTCAAATTACCAGCAAGGCCCCTATATAACCGACTATAACCTCATATTACCAGCAACGCCCCTATATCACCATTTACACCCTCTTATTACCAGCAACGCTTCCATATTAACGACTTCACTGACATATTACCAGACACGCCCCCGTATTCACCAACTACACCCTCGTATTACCAGCAACGACCCTTTATCACTAACTACACCCTTTTATTATCAGTAACACCCCTATATTACCAACTACCACCTCACATTAGAAGCAACACCATTTTAACACCAACAACCCCTCATATTATCAGCAATGCTCCGATATCACTTGCAACTTCCCATATCGCCAGTCATTCCCCATAATCACCAGCAGAGCTCCCAGCGATCTTGCAATTTACCGTATCATCAGCAACTCCCAATATCACAAGTAATGACCAATATCATTAGCAACGCCCTTATATCATCCGCAAGCCCCCTTATCATCAGCAAGGCCCCAATATCATAAGCAAAGCCCCCATAACATCAGCAAGGCCCAATCACATCAGCGAGGCCCATGTCATCAGCAACGCCCATCTCATTAGCAAGGCTCCGATATCAAAAAGCAAAGCCCAAATCATCAGCAACGCCCATATCACCAGCAAGGCCTCATATCATTAGCAAGGCGCCATAACATATGCTAGCCCCAATATGGCATGGCCCTATAACATCGGCAAGGCCCCATACCATCAGCAAGACCATCAGCAAGGTCCTTATATAAACAGCAAGCCCTAATTATATCAGCAAGGACTCCAAATCAACTGCAATGCCTCTATATCATCAGCAAGGCCCCCATATCACTAGCAATGCCACCATATCACCAGCAAGGCCCCCATATCATCAGCAATGCCTCCATATCATCAGCAATGCCCCATATCATCGGCAATGCCTCAATATCAATGCCTCCATATCATCAGCAAGGCCCCCATATCATCAGCAATGCCTCCATATCATCAGCAATGCCTCCATATCATCAGCAATGCCCCATATCATCAGCAATGCCTCCATATCATCACAAATGCCCCCAAATCATCAGCAACGCCCATATCACCAGCAAGGCCCCATATCATTAGCAAGGCGCCATAACATATGCCAGCCCCAATATTATCAGCAGGGCTACCATATCTTCAGCACACTCCCATATCGCGTGCAAGGACCCATATCATACACAAGGCCCCATATGATCAGCAAGGTCCCTATGTCATCAGCTCCAATATCATATGCAAGGTCCATAGTAACAGCCCGGCTCCAACTCATCAGCAATGCCTCCATATCATCGGCAATGCCCCATAGCACAAGAACGGATTCCATATTATCAGTAAGCCCCCATTATCTCAGCAAGGACTTAAAATCACACGCAAGGTCCTCACATCATCAGCATGGCCCTATAACATCGGCAAGGCCCCTTACCATCAGCAAAGCCATCAATCATCAGAAAGCCCCTCCCCCCCAATATATCGGCAAGGACTCAAAATCATCTGCAAGTCCCCTATATCATCAGCAAGGCCCCATATCATAAGGAAGTTTCCATATCATCAGCAAGGCTCAATATTATCAGCAAGGCCTCATATCATCAGCAATGCCTCAATATCATCAGCAATGCATCCATATCACCAGCAATGCACCATATCATCAACAATGCCTCAAAATCATCAGCAATGCCTCCATATCATCAGCAATGCCTCCATATCATCAGCAAGGCCCCTTATTATCAACAATGCTTCATATCATCAGCAATGCCTCAATATCATTAGCAATGCCTCAATATCATCAGCATTGCCTCCACATCATCAGCAATGCCTCCATATTGTCAGCAAGGCTCCATATTATCAGCAAGGCCCCATATCATCAGCAATGCCTAAATATCATCAGAAATGCCTAAATATCATCAGCAAGGTCCTTATATAAACAGCAAGCCCCAATTATATCAGCAAGGACTCCAAATCAACTGCAATGCCTCTATATCATCAGCAAGGCCCCCATATCACTAGCAATGCCACCATATCACAAGCAAGGCCCCCATATCATCAGCAATGCCTCCATATCATCAGCAATGCCCATATCATCGACAATGCCTCAATATCAACAGCAATGCCTCCATATCATCAGCAAGGCCCCCATATCATCAGCAATGCCTCATATCATCAGCAATGCCTCCATATCATCAGCAATGCCCCATATCATCAGCAATGCCTCCATATCACCACAAATGCCCCCATATCATCAGCAATGCCCTATATCATTAACAATGCCTCTATATCATCACAAATGCCTCCATACCATCAGCAATGTCCCATATCATCAGCAATGCCCCATATCATCAACAATGCCCCCATATCATCAGCAACGCCCCATATCATCAACAATGCCCCCATATCATCAGCAACGCCCCATATCATCAGCAATGCCCCCATATCATCGGCAATGCCCGATATCATCAGCAATGCCTCAATATCATCAGCAATGCATCCATATTATCAACAATGCCTCCATATCAACAACAATGCCCCATATCATCAACAATGCCCACATATCATCAGCAATGCCCCATATATTCAGCAAAGCCCATTTATCATACGCATTGCCCCATATTAATAATAAATATTATCAACACGGATTCCATATCATCAGCAAGGCCCCCATATCATCAGCAATGCCTCATATCATCAGTAATGCCTCCATATCATCACAAATGCCCCCATATCATCAGCAATGCCCTAGATCATTAACAATGCCTCTATATCATCAGAAATGCCTCCATACCATCAACAATGTCCCATATCATCAGCAATGCCTCCATATCATCAGCAATGCCCCAAATCATCAGCAATGCCCCCATATCATCAGCAATGCCCCATATCATCAGAAATGCCCCCATATCATCGGCAATGCCCGATATCATCAGTAATGCCTCAATATCATCAGCAATGCCTCCATATTATCATCAATGCCTCCATATTAACAAAAATTCCCCATATTATCAACAATGCCCCCATATCATCAGCAATGCCCCATATATTCAGCAAAGCCCATTTATCATACGCATTGCCCCATATTAATAATAAATATTATCAACACGGATTCCATATCATCAGTAAGCCCCCATATCACCAGCAAGGCCTCCATATCATCAGCAAGGATTCCATATCATCACAAATGCCCCCATATCACCAGCAAGGCTTCCATATCATCAGCAAGCCTTCCATATCATCGACAAGGCTTCCATATCACCAGCAAAGCCCCCATATCACCAGCAAGGCTTCCATATCATCAGCAAGGATTCCATATCATCAGCAAAGCCCCCATATCACCAGCAAGGCTTCCATATCATCAGCAAAGCCCCCATATCACCAGCAAGGCTTCAATGTCATCAGCAAGGCTGCCATGTCATCAGCAAAGCCCCAATATCACCAGCAATGATTCCATATCACCAGCAAGGCTGCCATATCATCAGCATGGCTTCCATATCATCAGCAAGGCTTCCATATCATCAGCAAAGCCCCCATATCATCAGCAAAGCCCCAATATCACCAGCAAGGCTTCCAAGTCATCAGCAAGGCTTCCATATCATCAGCAAAGCCCCCATATCACCAGCAAGGCTTCCATGTCATCAGCAAGGTTGCCATATCATCAGCATGGCTGCCATATCATCAGCAAAGCCCCCATATCACCAGCAAGGCTTCCATATCACCAGCAAGGCTTTCATATCATCAGCAAGCCTTCCATATCATCGACAAGGCTTCCATATCACCAGCAAAGCCCCCATATCATCAACAATGCCCCAAATCATCAGCAAGGCTGCCATATCATCAGCAAGGCCCCATATCATCAGCCAATGCCCAATATAATCAGCAAGGCTGCCATATCATCAGCATTGCACACATATCATCAGAAATGCCTCCCTATCATCAGCAGGACCCAAATCATCAGCACTTCCCATATCATCAGTAAGGCCCAATATCATCAGCAAGACCCTCATATCACTAGCAAGGACCCATACCACACGCAACGCCCCCACATCAGCGTCAATGTAGCGATGCTACTTTCAACACCGCCTTTCAACAGCAATGCCCCCATATCACCAGCAACGCCCCAATAGACATTGCAAGGCCCTACTATCACCAGCGATGTCCCCGTATCACGAACAAAGCCCCATATTACCAGCAACGCCAATATATTACGCCCCATTCAATTCAATTTAAACGCACACAATGCCCCTATAACACATGGTACGCCTTAATATGTACACCGACGTCATTATATCTCTAGCAACGGCCTTATTTGAACAGCAGTGCCCAGAGTTCCTTTGACCACGCACAAATGCCATAAACTTCATCATATCCCCAGCAACGCCCCAATATCTTGAACAAAGCCACCATGCTCCCAGAAACGCCTTCAATTTAGTTCTAACGCCCACTTATGACAAACAACGCACACATATTACCAGCAACGCCCCAACATCACCACAAACGCCCATCATATCACAAGCAACGCTCAAATTTAACAAGCAACGTCCATATATCACCAGCAACGCAGATATATCACTTTCTAAATCACCAGCAACACTCCCATATCATCAAAAACGTTCCCATATTACAAGCAATGCCCTTTTATCAATTGTAGCACTAACGTAGGCTAGACTAAAGTGAATGTAATAAATTTGAAAACTATCAAAAATACCATTATCAGGACAACGGAGACTACCTTTAAGTATATGTAATATATTTCAAAACTTAACGAAGACCATTGCTCGGGCAACGGATGTTACCACGAATCGTATGTAGTGAATCCGATTAACTATGAAAACAACATTTCATGGGCGACGGATACTGTAAAAAAAAATACCAAAATAGTATTACCAGGGCAAACGATTCTAGCATGATTATTCAAGTTATTTTTATATCACTTTAATTTGATCAAACACGAATCTTACCTCGGATTTCTGTTCCATATCCTGTACAATTGGAGCCTCCGTGTCGCGGGGCGGGATTGTTACATTCTCTTGTTCGAAATTGTTTACCCTTCTCACAGTGAGTGACACAATTCGTCCATCCCATCCAAATTCCCCATTGTCCGTCCACTAGCAGAATATAATTTGTTAGGGTTATATTTGTTATTGTGATACTATTGATAGATGTTGTGACTAGGACCATGTTGTGTTCAGATAAACTTTCCTCTTGAAATTGTTTCCACAGATATCTCGTTTCTATTAGGAAGGCAAAACAAATGTGCAAGATCAATCATGCGGTTTTTTAATAAATTCAAACACGATTCTTACCTCGGATTTCTAGATCCTCTCCGGGACAACTGGCGCCTCCGTATAGCGGGGCAGGGTTGTTACACTCCCTTAAACGATACCATTGTCCTGTCTTACATCGGGTGTCACACTTCGTCCATCCCATCCAGTTTGCCCATTGGCCATCCACTAGCAGAAAATAAATCATTAATATCTGTAAATTAAATCCAAAGTGAACCTTTTTCGGTTACCGTTCGAAATCGGTAAGTAGCCCCTTTATGTATTAAAACATAAGTACTTGTTAATGCATACGTAGCCTCCTTTGTTTCATGTTAATGGTAAATTATATTTTCAAAATTAGTAAAATACTTTCAATTGAACGACCCGGAACTTTTGATATACTCTTCATTTCCAAATGGCCTGGTATTGGTGTTTGCTATCAAAATATGGCGAAAAAGAACTATGTGAAAAAGAACTATGTGTAATGGCTTGTGATCAAATTCCATGTATACCGTCTTAGCGTTTATACAGCTTGCGCACACACAAAAAAAGAGGTCATTCTTTATATTAACAATGCAAATAATTACTTATATTAATTCAAATGACTAGCCAAGAACTTTATAAGATATTTTCTATAAATAATCAGTGTAATTACGTTTGATGTGACAGCATTACGGCATAACGTTGAACATGAGAATATAGCGACGTTTTATGTATTTAACGCTGCAAGTGATAGCATTACTATAAATGATATAAAAAAATTATTCTTGGTTAAAAATTACATTATTATAAAGTCATGCATTTTCTATTTCACTTGAAAAAGCTAAAATACAGTTGCTGCTGTTGTTTCAACGTAGTCATAGATCCACAAAACTAGGACATTGGCATTTGCACGAAAAAGTGTTCATTACGTATCTGAGATGGCAATATAAGTGTTTACCTGGAAGCATGTTTTCGATTGAGGATACGCGGCTCGTAAGACTCCTTAAATCTGACATAATCGAATCGGATGACGACTTGTAAATTTTAGAATGTCTTTCAAGCTTATTGTCCATTGCGTTTGTTTGATTTGCCAAACGCTCATCCAAACTGCTTTGTGCATTTTGAAACTCGTCATCTATTTTTTTCATATGGTTTTTCATCTCAGTTTTCAAACTCATTAAAGCCACTTTTTCTTGCTTCATCGCAGTATTTATTGCAGTGTATTGGGACTTCATCATTTGCGTCACGGTGTTGGAAATTGTCGACTGAAAATTATTTGTAATTCCACCTAGTTTGGGTTCGTAGTTTTTCTGTGTCTCTGTAATACGTTCCAGTCCTTCCGCTAACTGCGTTTGCAAAGCAGACAGCGAGTTCTCGAGTTTTATCTCCAGTTTATCCATTCTTTCATCAAGCGAGGCATGTGACTTTCTGAATTCGTTATCAAGCGATAACACTTTTGAAAATGTTTGCATCAACAACTCATTGGTATTTGCGCATCGGTTTAACAGCACAGTGTAACTTGTTAGTATCACAAAAAGCATGTTTGCCTTACACACAGCCATGTTGAAACCTTCTGGTGAGAATCCAGGTGAAATTACAAATGAGACCAAATGGAATTCGCACAAAATTTATGATGAGCCGCTATGAGCAAAAATGAGCAGAAATGAGTCTTATAATTAATTTGACGCGATCGTGAAATATGCTGTAATGGTATCCTTTGATTTACAACCGAATCGAGGCGTCAATAGTATTGCGTATTTAGCCAAGTCTATGTCACATTTAAGTTAGTTGACCCTTGTTTTTTTTAAATGACACGGATCAGGTACTCAATGCCAAAAACGGTTTTCCTGAACGTTTCAGCTCAACTCAACTCAACTAAAAACAAATTTAATTTTGTGTTCAGTTTATGAGGACGAATACAAGACATACAACTCGAATTCAAACAGAAAAGCAATATGACCTGTTTACATGTACATCAAAGATTCAACTCAAATCTACTCAACTAAGAAGAGCTTTAATTGTACGTCCAGTTTGCATTCAATTACAAGGATGAATGAAAGACAAACAACAAGATATCAAGCAAATAAAAACATGGCACGTTTCTGCTTGTTGTGGTTCTACAATTATTCAGACTGTATAGTTGAGAGGCATGCTTGAAGCAATCCTGATTATGCCTGCCAACTTGAGTGCTGTTTTAATGGTTTTTAAGTGTTCAGCTGTGGAAAACTTGAAACACATGCCTGGTTATCAAGTGTTTCCTGATATACTTGAACGTATATTTCAAACATGAAATGTCTTATCATAACATCGTTGGTTATCTGGTGTTTCCTGATAAACTTGAACGTAAATTTCAAATTTGAGCTACTTTGTCTGGGATCTGTGAAACTGATATATCCACATACAACAGTATGATATTGGCTTGCTTTGTTCTATAGTGCAGTGTTTAAGCAACCTCGTTTTTTACGTTTTGGTGAGATTGGTATTTTTTTTACTTATATAATTTTTATATTAGTCATGATTTTCGTCAATTGTTTTTATACAAAATTATAAAAAGGCTCAAGATTAACGAATTTACTCCAAATATCGTACGAAATCTTAGTGTTAACTTCTTTTACGGATTGACACAGAATCATTACACTATTTTGTTTTATAATCATGGCAGTATTGTACAAGATACCTTATAATCCAAGGTAACGACATAAGTAAAGGCATTGTTGATGAAGATATGTCAAATTGGGTAGGATATGACTGGTGGTGATTTTTGGCGACATAGAGAATGTGCGACAGTTGTAATCTGCACAATAACACAACTGTATGGTAGTGGAAGCGCGCGACATACAATAACTTTATGGCGGTGACAGTTTGCGATATAAATAAACTACAATCAGTTGCAGTCTAGGGCATACACGGGTTATGGCTGTAATGGTGATGGTGCTGGTGCAAATTAATGGTAGTGATGATGGTACGGGTTATGTTGGTGTTGGTTGTGCGAGTAATGGCGTTGGTGGTGATGGTGGTTGTGCAGGTAATGGTGGTGGTGTAGGTGTGGATGATGGTGGTTGAAGGGGTAATGATGGTGTTGGTTGTGCGGTAAATGGTGATTGTGGTAATGGTGGTGGTGTGGGTAATGTTAGTGTTATTTGTGCGGGTAATGATTATGGTGTTGATGGTGATGGTGAGGGTAATGGTGATGATGGTGATGGTGGTGGTGGTTTTGTGGGTAATGTTGGTGATTGTGGTGGTGCGGGAAGTGTTAGTGGTACTGGTTGTGCGGATGATAGTGGTGGTTGTGATGGTATGGGTGATGATGATGATGGTGGTAATTGTGCGGGTAATGGTGACGGTGGTGATGGTGGCGATGCGGGTAATGGAGGTCGTGGTGGTGCGAGTAATAGTCGTGGTGGTTGTGCTGATAATGCTGTGCGGGCAATAGTGATGCTGGTTGTGTGCGTAATGGTGGTGCTGGTGCTGGTTGTGCGTGTAATGGTGAATATTGTTGTGCGAGTTATCGTGGTGTTGGTTGTGTGAGTAATTATTGTGTTTGTTGTGCTGGTAATGGTGATGGTTGTGGTTGTGGTGGTGCAAGTAATGGTAATAGTTGTGGTGGTGGTGGTGGTGCAAGTTATGGTGATGGTTGTGTTGGTGGTGGTGCAAGTAATGGTGATAGTTGTGGTGGTTGTGGTGGTGCAAGTAATGGTGATGGTTGTGGTGGTGGTGGTGGTACAAGTAATAATGTTGGTTCGGGTAATGGTAGTGTTGGTTGTGAGAGTAATGGTGGTGGTGAATGTGATGGTGGTGGTGGTGATGGGGTTTGATGCAGGTAAAGGTGGTTGTGTGGTTTATGATAGTGGTGAAGATGATACGGGTAATGGTGTTGGTATTGGTTGTGTTGGAAATGGTGGTGATGGTGGTGATTTTGTTGGTGCGGGTAAAAGGTGGGGCTGATGATGGTGTTGGTGCAGATAATGGTGGTGGTATTGGTTGTTCGGGTATTGGTGGTGATTGTGGTGGTGCTGGTGATAGTGGTGGTGTCAGTTGTGCGTGGAAGGTGGTGATTGTGGTAATGCGGGAAAAGGTGGTGCTGTAACGAGTGGTGGTGATGGTGGTGGTAGTGGTGGTATTGGTGATGATGATGATGGTGCTGGTAATGGTGATGATGGTGATGGTGCGGAAAATTATGGTATTGATGGTTGTAAGGGTGATGATGGTAGTTGTAAGGTAATGGTGATTATGATGATGATGATATTGATGGTAGTGGTGCTGGTAATGGTGATAGTGGTGATGGTAGTCGTGCGGGTAATGGTGATGGTGGTGGTGTGGGTAATGTTGTTGTTTGATGTGCGGGTAATGGTGATGTTGTTTGTGTGCTTAATGTGGTGGTTCTGGCTGTGCCTATAATGATGATGATGGTTATGCAATTAATAATGGTGTTTGATATTCTGGAAATGGTGGTGGTTGTGGTGGTGGTGGTGGTTGTTGTTGTGGTTGTGGTGGTGTTGGATGTGGTTTGGGTGCAGTTAATGGTGGTGGTTGTGGTCGTTGTTGTCGTGTTGGTTTCGATGGTAGTGGTGACGGTGGTGCTGCGGGTAATGGTGGCGGTTGTGGTGGTGGGGGACACTGAACTAGAGACACAATAAACACCACATACAGACCACACACATACCAACATAACTTTAACCATAGTATTCGTGTTTTAATTGGCATTGGAGAAAATGAGTTAAAAGTTTGATTTCCACTAAGCTAGAGACACAGCTAGAGAAACACTCGTATAAACACCGTATACAGACCACACACATATCAACATAGCTTTTACCGTACAACTCATGACCTGATTGACATTGAAGAAAACGCGTTGAAATTTTGATAGTCATGAAAACAGTATTGAAATACAAATTTGGGGAACTCAACTCAGCGTCGACATATATTGCGCTTTTTAAGGATAAACACACCAAAATATTTCTGTTTCACTTCTTAAACATATAAAGACGAAGCACATTTAATATTTCAATACATACTTTATCCTACAACATGTGTAAGGTAAGATTTCAATTATAAAATATATATATTTTACTTTTGAATAATTTTAAAACTGAAAATTCTGATAACCTATTTTCATGCAACTTATCTATGCTCCACATCATGATTTTTGGCCCCAATTTCCCAAAGTCCCTTATAACAGGATTAAGCTAAGCTCACTATTTTTGACGTTAAATAATTTGCGTAATATTTACTTTTTTATGAGTTTTTATATATTATATCTTTATGATAATCACAATAAACCATTTTTCATCAACCAAAATCTAATTTGAGTATGTATTTTGACTGTGAAAAAAGCTACTTACGCCTATTAAGCTTAAGAAAATTCGACAAATTGAGACTGAATATGATTAAAACATGTAACAGAGATAGTGAATGACTGCGACCAAAAACTCTGTATCAATTACTTCGTCAGATTTTACTATATTGGCGTTTTCCAGTGCGATTGCCGGTTACTATTTAAAGTGACACTCTTATTCAAAATCATAACATACAACAAACATACATTTTGACTGATAAGCCTTTAACTACTTACTAAATAATGCATTGATGGAAAACATTAATTACTGATAATGAGATTGTAACCGTGTATTTAATAGCTGAAAACGCAAATATATTAAATGATTGGTGAGTGCTAAAAAGTTTACTGTGATATACTATCGTTTCATAAGGTAGAAATACCATGTTTGCTGCACCTTTCTTTGAAATTAAACTCGGTATCCTTCATAAGAACCATTGTTTTACACATTTATTCATCCATTTTGGTATATTAAAACAATTGTATTATGTGAGGCAATTCTTATATGGTAGTAAGAGTGCATCTTTAAACAATGATTATCGATCAAACATTGTGTTTAGGATCTGTTAAGCACTTTGACTCATGGCATGTATACTCGCAAACATGTAAAGACACTTAGAAGTCCTCGGCTTGCCTACTTATTGTGTAAGTGTTCTCATAACATTATGATCCTAATGATCAAAATATTTCTACGTAGTTTATATTTAAGTACACATTCAAGTTTCTTCTTCAAAAAGCGCGTACAAAGTACTTAGGCAAGCTGGTGTGGGGCTTTTATTATACTTTATATGTAAACAACAGCAATGTCAGTACAAAACATGGTACAACATACATAGAGGAGGAAAAAGGCAATATCATATCAGATCATCATATTTGTTAATGTTGCATCTATATGAAGCTTATTCGTCGTGGTATCTTTTCATGTTAGATATTGAATTGTTCTGCATAAGTTTACTTTAAAGGGAGGGGGAAAACAACATACTAGTATTTTATGTGTGGTTGTTTATATTGCTATATTTTATGTTAAAAAAATAATATATGCGAAAGAATAATTAATTTGTTTTTTTTCATGATGGCTATTTCACGATCAATATTTATACGTATGTGCAAGTATTTTTGAAAGCAACGAAAGTTTGGTATCACTTGTCCGTATTTTGAACAGAAAATAAAATATTTCATTAATAGAATAATAAAGTTTGTGCTTTTATATTTACTACCTATATTTGTATGAACTCCAAATACAACCGTAAATATATTTTGTTAAACAAGTATACCCTAAGTCTGAAGAGGTCTTACAGGTTATTCCAAATATCTTGTATTATAATGCACTCCTAAAAAACATTCCAGTTATTGTTTCTTCATAGCTGGGGCACAAGTCGCATATGATGGAGTTGGCCAATTTGCATTAATAGTTATATGAAAACCAAGCACAGGGGTTTATACCCCGTTTAATGGCAACTCGAAAGACAACAAGGCTACGAGTATGTAAACTAAAGACTACCGTTCTCAGTATCTGTAAAACTAGAAATTATGACAACATTATATTAAAACTAGTATCTGTTTGTAGGTATGATTGCACTTATTATTTTGAATTGAAATGTTTGTATACATCTATCAGTTGTAGCTATTTAAGGCAGTATGTAAATATCTTCCAAATTAACTGCTTCTGAAAATAAATTTGCCATTTTGTTCCGGCCTTCTTCTCGCTGGTGTGTTTAAGTGTCATTACAGCTACATTTTAATGAATGTTACACGATGTTCATTGATTGTGGTATAAAAGGCATTTTACTATGTCTTTTTTGCCAATGCAGAGATGTGTATATTTTGTTTTCTACTTGAAAGCATCACATTGCTAAACCAATGTATAATAATAGAGATAACGACCATCGTGTCACACTGAATTTAATATCACCATTACCAAACGCCTTCGTATGAAGACTGACACACAGGGATCATGTTGTCCGGCAACGTATCAAAGCAGACATTCAGGGATCTAGTTGTAAACCTTTGCAGCATCCCACTGTAAATCATCGTAGCATGGCAGACATATAGAGATCCAATTGTAAATCGTCGTAACATAGCGGGCATGTAGAAATCTAGTTGTAAATCGTCGTTGCATGGCAGACATATTGGAATAAAATTGTAAATCGTCGTAGCATGGCAGACATAGAGATCCCTTCTTAAATCGTCGTAGCATGGCGGACATATTGGAATAACATTGTTAATCGTCGTAGCATGGCGGACATATTGGAATAACATTGTTAATCGTCGTAGCATGGCGGACATATTGGAATAACATTGTTAATCGTCGTTGCATGGCAGACATATTGGAATAAAATTGTAAATCGTCGTAGCATGGCAGACATAGAGATCCCTTCTTAAATCGTCGTAGCATGGTGGACATATTGGAATAACATTGTTAATCGTCGTAGCATGGCAGACATATTGGAATAAAATTGTTAATCGTCGTAGCATGGCAGACATAGAGATCCCTTCTTAAATCGTCGTAGCATGGCGGACATATTGGAATAACATTGTTAATCGTCGTAGCATGGCAGACAAAGAGATCCCTTCTTAAATCGTCGTAGCATGGCGGACATATTGGAATAACATTGTTAATCGTCGTTGCATGGCAGACATAGAGATCCCTTCTTAAATCGTCGTAGCATGGTGGACATATTGGAATAACATTGTTAATCGTCGTTGCATGGCAGACATATTGGAATAAAATTGTTAATCGTCGTAGCATGGCAGACATAGAGATCCCTTCTTAAATCGTCGTAGCATGGCAGACATATTGGAATAAAATTGTTAATCGTCGTAGCATGGCAGACATAGAGATCCCTTCTTAAATCGTCGTAGCATGGCAGACATAGAGATCCCTTCTTAAATCGTCGTAGCATGGTGGACATATTGGAATAAAATTGTTAATCGTCGTAGCATGGCAGACATAGAGATCCCTTCTTAAATCGTCGTTGCATGGCAGACATAGAGATCCCTTCTTAAATCGTCGTAGCATGGCGGACATATTGGAATTACATTGTTAATCGTCGTTACATGGCAGACATAGAGATCCCTTCTTAAATCGTCGTAGCATGGCGGACATATTGGAATTACATTGTTAATCGTCGTTACATGGCAGATATATATATAGATCCCATTGTTAACCGTCGTAGCATAATAGGCATATAAGGATCCCTTTGTAAATCGTCGAAGCATAGCAGACATGTAGGGATCCTATTTCAAATCGTCGTAATAAAGCGGACATATCGGGATCCCATTGTAAATCATCGTAGCATGGCAGACATATAGAGATCCCTTCGTAAATCGTCCTTGCATAAATACATATAGCGATCCAATTGTAAATCGTCGTAACATAGCGGACATGTAGGGATCCCATTGTAAATCGTCGTTGCATGGCAGACATATATAGATCCCATTGTAAATCTACGTAGCAAGGTTGACAGAAAGAGATCCAGTTGTAAATTTTAATAGCATGGCAAACATGTAGGAATCCTATTGTAAATCGTCGTAGCATGGCAGACATATAGGAATCCCATTGTAAATCGTCGTAGCATTGCAGACATATAGGGATCCCTTTGTAAATCGTCGTAGCATGGCAGACATATAGGGATCCAATTGTAAATCGTCGTAGCATGGCAGACATATAGGGATCCCAATGTATATCGTCGTAGCATGGCAGACATATAGGGATCCCACTAAATAGTCGTGCATGACAGATATATATAGATCCCTATGCAAATCGTCGTAGCATGGCAGACATATAGAGATCCCATTGCAAATCGTCGTAGCATGGCAGACATATAGGGATCCCAATGTATATCGTCGTAGCATGGCAGACATATAGGGATCCCACTGTAAATCGTCGTAGCATGGCAGACATATAGGGATCCCACTATAAATCGTCGTAGCATGGCAGACATATAGGGATCCCACTGTAAATCGTCGTAACATGGCAGACATATAGGGATCCCACTGTAATTCGTCGTAGCATGGCAGACATATAGGGATCCCAATATGAATTGTTGTAGCATGGCAGACATATATATGGATCCCACTATAAATTGTTGTAGCATGGCAGACATATATGGATCCCATTGTAAATCGACCTTGCATGGCAGGCATAAAGATATCTCATTGTAAAACGTCATAGCATGTGAATTTTTGGTACTTCCCCAAGATAATTTTAAACTATTCTAGTCAAACTTGGTGCATTTTGGGCGAATTTTAATACTCTTTTCTCCTATATTAAAATGAAGAATAATCATGGACGATTTTAGAGGATATGGGGGGGGGGGGGGTCGGGGCGGACGCGCTTAGTGTTTGTTACATGTGACATATCTGTATATCAGAAATAAGATTATACAAAACGATCACAATAACTGCAAAGGAAATAGTGTTGCGCCACAGCTGTTAGGGGTGTCGTCAGGTTGCAGAAAGAATGCGGCTCGAACATTTCAAGTTATTTTATAAGGTGAAATAAAATTAAAACTTCTTCAAATATTTTGGTAGCGTGTCTCAAATTAACCAAAGTGTCAGCAATTTCAGAAAGTCTCAAATCATCAAGTTTCTAAATCTAAATAAATGCCAAATCGTTCCAATTTCGTAGAAAATAAAATGACAGCCGCAGAATAAATGTTATTCATATGAAATCTTTGTAAAATTGTCAAACATTTTCTCCAAAAATCAAAGTTTATAAAATAATCAAAGAAAACAAAAAATGCGACCTGTCTCAACGAAAACCTATACAAGAATGCCCTCTACCAGCAATTTTTAGGAATTTGGCCATAAACTGGACGAAACCGGGCCGAAAATTGGCCGGGTCGTTTTCTGGCCGGTGTCAAAACAGAGCGGCCCATTTTCGGCCAATAAACGGCCAAAAAACGGCCAACCCCGCTGTAGCAGAAACAGCGGCGGCCATATTGGATTTATATGAAAAACAGCGTATAGTGAACAAAGTCTCGACTTCCTAACAAAAATTTAACATATAAATAAACAAGTCTCACTCAGGACACCAATATTCGCAAATAAATGTTAATCGATTAAATGATGCAACAAAGCAACTTTCAATCAAGCATGAAGGAAGCTGTGAAACATCCTTCAAAAATGGAACTGTGTACAATAATTTGTACTGAAAAATACGCGAGTACAAGTGTTATACACGAAATCAAGTGTAGTTACTTAGCAATTATGCAGGTCTTAACGTTGTTTTCATTAATTTAATGGAATAATTTACCTTAAATCGTGAGTACATGAAATAAATGGCATTAACTTTTACATACTATACAAATTCGCGGCATCCCAATCAAATTCGTAAAATATGCACAGAATTATGCATAAGGCTGCTTACTTTATGTAGTCAAAATGTATGAAGTTGTGCAAATGCACCAAAAGCATGAAAGAATGCCATAATCCTAAACATTTGAGAGGTAAGTAAAATGACATTATTTTATATTTCTTATGTCCAGATGCGGGTCACATCAACATATTTCAGAATTACAGGTGGTGCGATGCAAATGCATTAGCATCAGTCATGGTTTGTATGAGAAAATAACACGACCGTTGTACAAGGGAACAAGCAAGACACGATCGTTGTATAACGAAACAAGCAAAAAACAATCGTTGTACAACATAACACAATTGTTGTACAACGAAACAAACAAAAGACGATCGTTGTACAAAGAAACAAAACACATTTGTTGTACAACGAAACAAACAAAACACTATCGTTGTACAACGAAACAAACAAAACACGATCGTTGTAGAAAGAAGCATACAAAAACAAAAAACAAAACACGATCTTTATACAACGAAGCAAACGAATCACGATCGTTGTACAACGAAACAAACAAAACAGGCAAAACAAAACATTACAAGCTGACGGCATGTGTCATTCACTTTACTAAGGAAAATAGAAGGGTCAAGTGCTTGTTGAAAATAATGACTGAATTAGATATGGAACATACAACCACAGTAACAATAAGAATAAAAGTTCATGTAAACCTTTTGGTATATAGAAGTACTTGTCATACAGTGCGAATATTAACCACATGTTATAAATCGTAGGAAATAGCTTATTGAACGACTTCAAGTACCTAAGTCGTTTTCGTAACAATTGCGTATCATTTAAAGAACAGCGTTGTTAGCAGTCATTAAAATCTAACATCACAATATGGTCTAAAAATTTCGGCAATGCCGTCAAACAGACGAAGTCCTTAATTATTTCCCTTCCAATAATTGCCTCCTTAAGTAGGTAGATTGTCAACCTCCTGAAATGAACAAAACATTGTGCACAATAACACACGAGATTAAAGCTAAAACATGTATAATGTTAATATTTTCATAATGTTATAAAGTTATTTTAGGTACCTGTATGTGTTTATTCTGCTTGGCGTTTGGCAACTCATTTCAGGAGGTTCTCTTTCAAAATATTTAGACTTTTGTCGCACTTCACATCCAATTTTTTAATCATAGATATATTTTACTTATGTTGCTTTAGGAATAAGTAGATACCCAGCAATGTATACACGTATCCATATATAGGACTTTATTCTTAACTTTTAATTCAAATGATTTATCATAAAAAAATAAGAAAATCATTAACATCTGCCACAACATCTGTTTACGTCCCTGTGAAATTGTAGACTATTATGGCTAATTTTCTGATCTGATCGGAGAAGAGGATTGTATTCGTGTCAAGTGGTTCTTTTGTTTAAAGAGTAACCAATTACTACGAACTACCTAAAAGCGAAACCTTTATGATGTATTTATGATGATATAAAGTATGTTTTTTCATCTCGTTACAAACGTTACTCGTGAAGTATAATGATAGACTCAGCGACTGCAAACAAGTTATTTCACTTAAAGAGTCATTCAGTGTGTGGCCTATTTTGAACACCTATCATATTTATACCAACTTTAATATAAACTGTTTAGAAGTTTCTTGTAAAATGAAAACTTCGTCTGATTAGTATACCTTTAAACAAGCAGAAAACGAGGTGTATTTAAATGTAAAAGGGGCGTAACTCTGCAGATACTAATATGTTTTACCCCATCATCGATATTTACCAAGGCATTATACTGACAAATACAGTCATTAAGTTTAATCATGATTGTGCATACTACTTAATGTTATTTTCTGCACAAGCAATTAACCGACGTGCATACCTATGCAGTTACTGAGGTGATCGAAATCGAACTTGACCGAGACATAATGCCCATAGAGACTGTCAGTAATTTTCATCATGATTTAGCTGCACATGACTAAAACCTGATCACTGCATGTCACGAGGAGGGAGGGGTGCATGTCACGAAGGAGAGGGGCACTCCACAACCCATTCCCATTTTACTGACAAGGTAACGGGAATGATCTTCTTGAAATATGACTGAAAGGAAGCAGATAGAAGCATGCAGATGCAGTACATCGGTAATCCAACTTTTAGATATCTGGATACAATCATTATGCAGTTTTTGAACGAAATCTGATGTTCAGTTTAATGTCACCACGACCTTGACCTTTGACCAACTGACATCAAAATTAAAATGGTTCATCCTCTTGTCATGGCCAATTATTCTTACAAGTTGAGGTCCCAGAGCCATTCTTCAGATATTGAATGTTAACCGATTATATTGATATGTAACCCTTTCGTAAAAGTACTTGTAAAGATTGTATATACAACTGTACGAATTTCTTTACCCTCGCACTTTTACTAAAAAGAACTTAACTCAATCCCGTTAACTCTGGATCACCCCTCGTACACTGATATGTTTATAGAATATTTAAATTGAAAGCTAATTTACAGTCGAAACTCGTTGGCTCGATATCTCATGGCTCGATATCCTCGTTGGCTCGAACCAAATTAAAAGGACCGATTTTTATTTACTCTTTGTTCATATAAATTTCGTAAATAAGACTTTATGTAACAAATGAAAAAATAACAATCTGTAAGCAATCCCGCTTGGCTCGATATTCTCGAGGCTCGAAGTACTTTGGCCGGTCCCTAGAATATCGAGCCATCGAGTTTCGACTGTATATCAATTTGAAGAAAAGGGCGGTAACATGACAACGCCATCGCCATGATTATGACATAGTTGGATTACATACAGTTTCTACATTCTATTATTGGTACTGTTATATGTAATGAATTGTATTTAATTTTCAAGTTTACCCATTTATTAAAAATCAAATTAATCCTCTGATTTTTTTCTTAGCTTTGAATAATCGGGTTCTAATGTTCGTAAACTAAGCTATAATGGAAGCGTTTTAATCGTTGAAAGTCTTTCGGCATGCTACGTTTTATGAGTATAGTCATGTAATTTTAAAACAAATTTACATAAACATTTAAAGATAGTATATGCTTGCTCATGGATTCATTCGCAAATACTTTAGGTTTTTATGCTGATACTCAATAAAATCCAAACCATGTAGCTTAAGTCACTTGAAATACTCATTTTATAGTTTCAAGATTCTCATTTTATATGTGGAATACCCGAATTATTACTAAGGTTATTGTTATGGAGTAATACTCAGTTGTATATGAAACCTTACCTGGAACTTTGGTTTCACAAACAATGCACTGCCGCGGATAAAACATTGAGGTATGGGTTTTTAATCTACGCTTCACTTAAAACATGACTGAGTCGTATTTATTTTACTACCAGGGTGTGACCGCTAAACCAAATGCATCCAACAAAATGAGTCGTATTTAGTTTACTACCGAGGTGTGACCGCTAAACCAAATGCATCCAACAAAATGAGTCGTATTTAGTTTACTACCAGGGTGTGACCGCTAAACCAAATGTATCCAACAAAATGAGTCGTATTTAGTTTACTACCGAGGTGTGACCGCTAAACCAAATGCATCCAACAAAATGAGTCGTATTTAGTTTACTACCGAGGTGTGACCGCTAAACCAAATGCATCCAACAAAATGAGTCGTATTTAGTTTACTACCGAGGTGTGACCGCTAAACCAAATGCATCCAACAAAATGAGTCGTATTTAGTTTACTACCAGGGTGTGACCGTTAAACCAAATGCATCCAACAAAATGAGACGTATTTAGTTTACTACCAGGGTGTGACCGCTAAACCAAATGCATCCAACAAAATGAGTCGTATTTGGTTTACTACCGAGGTGTGACCGCTAAACCAAATGCATCCAACAAAATGAGTCGTATTTGGTTTACTACCAGGGTGTGACCGCTAAACCAAATGCATCCAACAAAATGAGTCGTATTTATTTTACTACCAGGGTGTTACCGCTAAACCAAATGCATCCAACAAAATGAGTCGTATTTAGTTTACTACCGAGGTGTGACCGCTAAACCAAATGCATCCAACAAAATGAGTCGTATTTAGTTTACTACCGAGGTGTGACCGCTAAACCAAATGCATCCAACAAAATGAGTCGTATTTAGTTTACTACCGAGGTGTGACCGCTAAACCAAATGCATCCAACAAAATGAGTCGTATTTAGTTTACTACCGAGGTGTGACCGCTAAACCAAATGCATCCAACAAAATGAGTCGTATTTGGTTTACTACCAGGGTGTTACCGCTAAACCAAATGCATCCAACAAAATGAGTCGTATTTAGTTTACTACCGAGGTGTGACCGCTAAACCAAATGCATCCAACAAAATGAGTCGTATTTAGTTTACTACCGAGGTGTGACCGCTAAACCAAATGCATCCAACAAAATGAGTCGTATTTAGTTTACTACCGAGGTGTGACCGCTAAACCAAATGCATCCAACAAAATGAGTCGTATTTAGTTTACTACCGAGGTGTGACCGCTAAACCAAATGCATCCAACAAAATGAGTCGTATTTAGTTTACTACCGAGGTGTGACCGCTAAACCAAATGCATCCAACAAAATGAGTCGTATTTAGTTTACTACCGAGGTGTGACCGCTAAACCAAATGCATCCAACAAAATATGTCGTCTATATTTTACTACCAGGGTGTGACCGCTAAACCAAATGC
Organism: Mya arenaria; assembly: GCF_026914265.1. Classification (NCBI taxonomy): domain Eukaryota; kingdom Metazoa; phylum Mollusca; class Bivalvia; order Myida; family Myidae; genus Mya; species Mya arenaria. Next base: position 1,027,065 of record NC_069137.1, on the reverse strand, counting down.
ATCCAACAAAATGAGACGTATTTAGTTTACTGCCAGGATGTGACCGCTAAACCAAATGCATCCAACAAAATGAGACGTATTTAGTTTACTACCAGGGAGTGACCGTTAAACCAAATGCATCCAACAAAATGAGACGTATTTGGTTTACTACCAGGGAGTGACCGCTAAACCAAATGCATCCAACAAAATGAGACGTATTTGGTTTACTACCAGGGTGTGACGGCTAAACCAAATGCATCCAACAAAATGAGACGTATTTAGTTTACTACCAGGGTGTGACCGCTAAACCAAATGCATCCAACAAAATGAGACGTATTTAGTTTACTACCAGGGAGTGACCGCTAAACCAAATGCATCCAACAAAATATGTCGTATTTAGTTTACTGCCAGGGTATGACCGTTAAACCAAATGCATCCAACAAAATAAGTCGTATTTTTTTTACTACCAGGGTGTGACCGCTAAACCAAATGCATCCAACAAAATTAAGTCGTATTTGGTTTACTACCAGGGTATGACCGCTAAACCAAATGCATCCAACAAAATGAGTCGTATTTATTTTACTACCAGGGTGTGACCGCTAAACCAAATGCATCCAACAAAATGAGACGTATTTAGTTTACTACCAGGGTGTGACCGCTAAACCAAATGCATCCAACAAAATGAGACGTATTTAGTTTACTACCAGGGAGTGACCGCTAAACCAAATGCATCCAACAAAATGAGTCGTATTTAGTTTACTACCGAGGTGTGACCGCTAAACCAAATGCATCCAACAAAATGAGTCGTATTTAGTTTACTACCAGGGTGTGACCGTTAAACCAAATGCATCCAACAAAATGAGTCGTATTTAGTTTACTACCAGGGTATGACCGTTAAACCAAATGCATCCAACAAAATGAGTCGTATTTAGTTTACTGCCAGGGTATGACCGTTAAACCAAATGCATCCAACAAAATGAGACGTATTTAGTTTACTGCCAGGGTGTGACCGTTAAACCAAATGCATCCAACAAAATGAGACGTATTTAGTTTACTGCCAGGGTATGACCGCTAAACCAAATGCATCCAACAAAATATGTCGTATTTAGTTTACTGCCAGGGTATGACCCTTAAACCAAATGCATCCAACAAAATGAGACGTATTTAGTTTACTGCCAGGGTATGATCGCTAAACCAAATGCATCCAACAAAATGAGACGTATTTAGTTTACTGCCAGGGTGTGACCGTTAAACCAAATGCATCCAACAAAATGAGTCGTATTTAGTTTACTGCCAGGGTGTGACCGCTAAACCAAATGCATCCAACAAAATGAGACATATTTAGTTTACTGCCAGGGTATGACCGTTAAACCAAATGCATCCAACAAAATGAGTCGTATTTAGTTTACTACCAGGGTGTGACCGTTAAACCAAATGCATCCAACAAAATGAGACGTATTTAGTTTACTACCAGGGAGTGACCGTTAAACCAAATGCATCCAACAAAATGAGACGTATTTAGTTTACTGCCAGGGTATGACCGTTAAACCAAATGCATCCAACAAAATGAGTCGTATTTAGTTTACTACCAGGGAGTGACCGTTAAACCAAATGCATCCAACAAAATGAGTCGTATTTAGTTTACTACCAGGGAGTGACCGTTAAACCAAATGCATCCAACAAAATGAGTCGTATTTATTTTACTACCAGGGTATGACCGTTGAACCAAATGCATCCAACAAAATGAGTCGTATTTAGTTTACTGCCAGGGTATGACCGCTAAACCAAATGCATCCAACAAAATGAGTCGTATTTGGTTTACTGCCAGGGTATGACCGTTAAACCAAATGCATCCAACAAAATGAGACGTATTTAGTTTACTACCAGGGTATGACCGTTAAACCAAATGCATCCAACAAAATGAGTCGTATTTATTTTACTACCAGGGTGTGACCGCTAAACCAAATGCATCCAACAAAATGAGTCGTATTTGGTTTACTACCAGGGTGTTACCGATAAACCAAATGCATCCAACAAAATGAGTCGTATTTGGTTTACTACCAGGGTGTTACCGATAAACCAAATGCATCCAACAAAATGAGTCGTATTTGGTTTACTACCAGGGTGTTACCGCTAAACCAAATGCATCCAACAAAATGAGTCGTATTTATTTTACTACCAGGGTGTGACCGCTAAACCAAATGCATCCAACAAAATGAGTCGTATTTAGTTTACTGCCAGCGTGTGACCGATAAACCAAATGCATCCAACAAAATCAGTCGTATTTGGTTTACTACCAGGGTGTTACCGCTAAACCAAATGCATCCAACAAAATGAGTCGTATTTATTTTACTACCAGGGTGTGACCGCTAAACCAAATGCATCCAACAAAATGAGTCGTATTTACTTAACTACCAGGGTGTGACCGCTAAACCAAATGCATCCAACAAAATGAGACGTATTTAGTTTACTGCCAGGGTATGATCGCTAAACCAAATGCATCCAACAAAATGAGACGTATTTAGTTTACTGCCAGGGTATGACCGTTAAACCAAATGCATCCAACAAAATGAGTCGTATTTAGTTTACTGCCAGGGTGTGACGGCTAAACCAAATGCATCCAACAAAATGAGACGTATTTAGTTTACTACCAGGGTGTGACCGCTAAACCAAATGCATCCAACAAAATGAGACGTATTTAGTTTACTACCAGGGAGTGACCGCTAAACCAAATGCATCCAACAAAATATGTCGTATTTAGTTTACTGCCAGGGTATGACCGTTAAACCAAATGCATCCAACAAAATATGTCGTATTTTTTTACTACCAGGGTGTGACCGCTAAACCAAATGCATCCAACAAAATTAAGTCGTATTTGGTTTACTACCAGGGTATGACCGTTAAACCAAATGCATCCAACAAAATGAGTCGTATTTATTTTACTACCAGGGTGTGACCGCTAAACCAAATGCATCCAACAAAATGAGACGTATTTAGTTTACTACCAGGGTGTGACCGCTAAACCAAATGCATCCAACAAAATGAGACGTATTTAGTTTACTACCAGGGAGTGACCGCTAAACCAAATGCATCCAACAAAATGAGTCGTATTTAGTTTACTACCGAGGTGTGACCGCTAAACCAAATGCATCCAACAAAATGAGTCGTATTTAGTTTACTACCAGGGTGTGACCGTTAAACCAAATGCATCCAACAAAATGAGTCGTATTTAGTTTACTACCAGGGTATGACCGTTAAACCAAATGCATCCAACAAAATGAGTCGTATTTAGTTTACTGCCAGGGTATGACCGCTAAACCAAATGCATCCAACAAAATGAGTCGTATTTAGTTTACTACCAGGGTGTGACCGTTAAACCAAATGCATCCAACAAAATGAGTCGTATTTAGTTTACTACCAGGGTATGACCGTTAAACCAAATGCATCCAACAAAATGAGTCGTATTTAGTTTACTGCCAGGGTATGACCGTTAAACCAAATGCATCCAACAAAATGAGACGTATTTAGTTTACTGCCAGGGTATGACCGCTAAACCAAATGCATCCAACAAAATATGTCGTATTTAGTTTACTACCAGGGTATGACCCTTAAACCAAATGCATCCAACAAAATGAGACGTATTTAGTTTACTGCCAGGGTATGATCGCTAAACCAAATGCATCCAACAAAATGAGACGTATTTAGTTTACTGCCAGGGTATGACCGTTAAACCAAATGCATCCAACAAAATGAGTCGTATTTAGTTTACTGCCAGGGTGTGACGGCTAAACCAAATGCATCCAACAAAATGAGACGTATTTAGTTTACTGCCAGGGTATGACCGTTAAACCAAATGCATCCAACAAAATGAGTCGTATTTAGTTTACTACGAGGGTGTGACCGTTAAACCAAATGCATCCAACAAAATGAGTCGTATTTAGTTTACTACCAGGGAGTGACCGTTAAACCAAATGCATCCAACAAAATGAGACGTATTTAGTTTACTGCCAGGGTATGACCGTTAAACCAAATGCATCCAACAAAATGAGTCGTATTTAGTTTACTACCAGGGAGTGACCGCTAAACCAAATGCATCCAACAAAATGAGTCGTATTTAGTTTACTACCAGGGAGTGACCGTTAAACCAAATGCATCCAACAAAATGAGTCGTATTTAGTTTACTACCAGGGAGTGACCGCTAAACCAAATGCATCCAACAAAATGAGTCGTATTTATTTTACTACCAGGGTATGACCGTTGAACCAAATGCATCCAACAAAATGAGTCGTATTTAGTTTACTGCCAGGGTATGACCGCTAAACCAAATGCATCCAACAAAATGAGTCGTATTTGGTTTACTGCCAGGGTATGACCGTTAAACCAAATGCATCCAACAAAATGAGACGTATTTAGTTTACTACCAGGGTATGACCGTTAAACCAAATGCATCCAACAAAATGAGTCGTATTTATTTTACTACCAGGGTGTGACCGTTAAACCAAATGCATCCAACAAAATGAGTCGTATTTAGTTTACTGCCAGGGTATGACCGCTAAACCAAATGCATCCAACAAAATGAGACGTATTTGGTTTACTGCCAGGGTATGACCGTTAAACCAAATGCATCCAACAAAATGAGACGTATTTGGTTTACTACCAGGGTGTGACCGCTAAACCAAATGCATCCAACAAAATGAGTCGTATTTAGTTTACTACCAGGGTGTGACCGCTAAACCAAATGCATCCAACAAAATGAGACGTATTTAGTTTACTGCCAGGGTATGACCGCTTAACCAAATGCATCCAAAAAAATGAGACGTATTTAGTTTACTGCCAGGGTATGACCGTTAAACCAAATGCATCCAACAAAATGAGTCGTATTTAGTTTACTACCAGGGTGTGACGGCTAAACCAAATGCATCCAACAAAATAAGACGTATTTAGTTTACTACCAGGGTATGACCGCTTAACTAAATGCATACAACAACATACATTAGACATGTTGATTGAGTTTATGTTTAAGGTTTCTTACTACATGTACAATGACAGAATCCTGGCGCTAAATTCCTCTGGATCGAATCACCCACGAACTATTTATTCCCTGTATGTATTGATGTATCTTAATATTGCCCTCAACCAATGTCACTCGTGGACAAAATAAACAGATTTATGTCAGCGGTTTATAATTAAATATTCGTATGCAACATGCTCAGGACTCTGGGCTGAAAATACGGAGACAAACTGAGAAATATTCACATACTTTCCATTCATAACATAACTATACTCAACGCTTTACGCATTTTAATTAAACTTGTAAAAATGTGTCGTCACTGTGTGGATGGTATGGTGTGTATGGAATATTTCAAATATGTAATATGTAAAAGTTGTACGATCAATGGTGGATTGTTTGTTTATTTTGTGCATTTTTACACGGACTCATTTTTTTATATAGTTTTCATATCAGACCGAATCTCTCGAATCGGAAAGTTTGAGCAGCTCGACTTGTCAAAACTTCAAATACCAGGTAACTGCGATAGTACGCCATTCAGAAAATCAACACCCGTATCTTTTGAGTGAGCCATTGACATGTGAAGGTCTTTTATTAGTAATCATGTCAAGCCTGAACCAATATATGGGAAAAGGGACTAGCGCGCCCTCCCGCAGAAACATTATGCGGAAAATACAGGGAAGAATTTATTTTTTTCAAGTATTATGAACGCCAACATTCAGTATAAATAACAATTTAAAATAAACATTACTAGTAAAGCGAATTTTGAATGTATGTCTAGTTTATTAGACTTAGCTGGGAGTAGGATTGGGTTCTTGGGACCAGGACTTAGACATGCAGATGACATGGTTTAAAAGTGCCATTCGGAACACCTAGGCCATTGTTTTCGCTAAATATGGCCGTGGAGCTCCGAATGTAAAAGTGCATCGCTACTTGAACAAAAGTTGAATAAAAAGGGCTGTAAAAAGTGATTTCGGCAACCTGGGAGTAGGATTAAATGTTTTAAGATCAAGCTGCAACTACCTACATGTTCATCGCTCCTTCTTCATGTCATATGTCTATGGAAACAGCGACACCTTAAGCCACGACCACCTTGGACGTCCAGGGACGTGCTGTATAACTTGGCTTTTTGTACGGATTTTTAATCTGCTATTGTTCCAAAGAATATAATTAGTCCCTTGTACTATACTTAGACAGTCATTTATTGGTTTATACAGCCATCAGCAGCCAAAATATATATCATATACAATGATGGTTTTTCATAATCCTGATCTGAATATAGAATGCCAGTCTTTTAATAGATTCAAAGTGTTTTATTCCGGTTAGGCTCCTTTTATGGATACATGTAATGATAAAAGATTATTCATGAAGCCAGTAAACAGAATGATAAACCTTAAGCTTAAAGATGCACTCTTATTCCCACGTAAGATTTACCACAATTAAAACTTTTGTTTTAAAATTCCAAAATTGATGAATAAATGTCGAAAACAATGATTCTCATGAAGGATACTGAGTTGAATTTGAAAGAAATGAGCATAAAACACGGCATTTCTACCATATAAAACTATAGAAGACCACAGTAAATCTTTTAGCATTCACCAATCATTTAATATTTTAGCGCTTTCTGCTATTAAGTACACAGTTACAATCTTGTTATCAGTAATTAATATTTTTCCATAAATGCATTATTTAGTAAGTAGTTTAAGGTGTATCAGTCAAAATTGATGTTTGTTATACATGTGTATGCATTGATTTTGAATAAGAGTGTCACTTTAAGGCATCGCGCCTCAATCAATGTGAATTTCTGCCATTGAATATCGAATAATATTAAATGGCTCACTAGTATGCATTTTGTTCATTTCGATTTCTACACCCGTGTTACGAAAAGTACTATATTATTTTAGGTTTTGTGAATTTTGACTTGAAACTTTGGATTTTTGTTCTAGAAATACTTGTCATCATAAAGATTACAATATCTCAAAATGTCACTTTTGGGCCAGAATGATCATATTCCCATTCCCATCCACATATTATGATATACATGGACCGTAAAATAACTTGAAAGTCCAGCGATGAACTTCAAGTCCTCACAAATATCCTGCGCAATGTGATTTATTATGTTAAACTGTATTTGGTAAAACTTTATTTGGTAATAAATTAGATAGCTTTATAATTAACACCAGAAGTAATACTTGTTTTAGTAGATCTAGTATTATGTATTTCATGTTAAACTTATTAGGACTCTAAATATCATGCAAATAAAAAAATATGTGATAGATCTTATATTGATGTAAAATGTACTGTTATTGACATAATGCACGAATAAAACTACTACTACTACTATAAATAGAATATCACTTTCTATCACGTTCGTCAACGGTTTCCCGATTGTAAATTTGCCGTTTTAACAAATACGAAGGGAGGCTACTCTAAACTGTAGATTTCCAAATTTCTAACTGTCAAAAATTGCTCAACTCTTCTGCTTGAAATTGACGCCTTATCCACAAACATATCATCAGGTTTGTTATGACAACAGTTCAGTCTTTAACTTACGTTATCTAAACCTGTACGATGTATTGGTGATCCATTGTTAATTCTCACCAATTAGGCAAATATCATTTTTGCTTCCATTACTGTACTGTATATAGTGTACCCTTATTCCGCAAGTGCTATGCTGCTGTAACTTCTAAGGCAACAAAGGTGATTTAAAAAAGAATAATTAGAACTATAAAAATAATTCAGGTCGAATTCTGAAAAAAAGTCCTTAAATTGAGATGGCCTTGTTGATCACAACTGAGGAAGCTGAGCCAGATGTATTAAAAAAATTATTATCCAGATATTGCAAGTTATGTACCAGTCAATTATAACCACACACCCCTCCCCCCCCCCCAGTTCTGGGGAATAGCGGGGACTTTGATTTTTGGTCCAGCCAAGCCCAAGTAAAGTTACCGCCCTGTTGGGACGGACTGCTAATGAAATCCCTGCCAAATGCCCCCGCACCCCAGGGACCCTAGATAAAGCCCATTCCCCGCTATTTTCGATGCAAAGACAAAACTCACGCATGCACCCTACACTGCAGGGCCTCCTGGAAGGTAAAAACAAGGCTCATTTCCCCAGTCATCGAAATTAGACTTTTGGATGAACAAGCCCGAATTCTTATACTATTGCATACAAGCCATATTTCTGAGAGGCTTCACAGGGGATTTTGGTCTGAATTCCAGGGGATTTTGATATTACACCAGGGGATTTTTACGCGGCGAAAATTTGCACAATATCTGCATTTATAATATGAGAATAAATACAGAAATACACTCAAATTACAATAATTTTAAGGCTGTAGGCCGCTAGGCCTGCAGACTTTTATAACCGTATCTCGGAAATCGCATCGGCAGATCGACATAACATTTTTAACTTTTAAGACAACTTTTCTAACAACCTTTTAACCATTTACTAAATGAATATTATACACTTTTACAATTCAAATCAAACCGCGTAAAGCGTTGACAGGCTACATTTTTGTCAAAGTCATGTAATTCCGAATGGAACGGAAAGTGTGTGAATATTTCTAAGTTTGTCTCAGTAATTTCAGTCCAATATCTTGAGCATGTAGCAGAATGCATATGCATATGCATTTTTAAAAAAAACTGATATAAATCTGTTCATTTTGTCCACGAGTGACATATGTTTAGGGCATTATTAAGATACATGTACATCAAACATACAGGGAATAAATAGTATGTGGGTGATCGATCCAGAGGTATTAGGCGTTGTAGAAGAAGCCTTAAACATACACCTAATTAATATGTCCAATGCATTTTGTTGGGATGCATTTGGTAAGCCTGCATACCCTGTTAGTAAATTAAAAACGCCTCAAGTCAAGTTTGAAGTGTAGAGTAGATTTGACTAAAAATTCCTTAATGCTTTATCCGTGGCAGTGCATTGTTTATGAAACCAAAGCTCCAGATAAGGTTTTATATGATTTTGAGTATAACTCCATATCTTATTAGGCCAAATAAAAAAAATGTCTTGTTTCTGGTCACCCGACCGACCCTACTTTTTACCCCCCGAACGTTTTTTTTTTATAGCGTAAAGACCGTTTTTTATAATTAGCGTAAAGTGAGCCGGGATTCCCGGTCCCGGCGCCGAAGAGTAAACCGCGCTATCCGACAGTAATATTATATTCGTGACGTGTTTTTTATACGGTCGTGTCGAAGATGGCTGGCCCTGCGCAGACGACCTCTGTTACGCATTTGATAGCCATAAAAATAGACAAATGTTCGCATTTCAACGGTTGTAGTGTCATTAAAGTTGCCCATTCGCAAACAACAATAAAAAGTCTTTTCATCGATTCACATGGCGAGCGAGAAAATGTCCGACTTGAAGCTAAATGTTCGGTAAGTTGTATGGTTGTTTAGTTATCGTAAAAGGGCCATCGTAAAACAAATAATGCCTCGACCGAGAATGACAGTTTTGACATTTTCGTAATTCAAAAGACTATCTATACACATATACAAGGTTTATTTGAATCGGACAAATTAAGGCAAAATAATGCCGACGAAGCGTGAATCATTATGCTGAGTGAATGGATTTAAATACTTCGTCTCTCTGGCGCAGTATGGAATGCATACAACAAAGAAATAGAGTAATGCATACAACATAGGCAAAGAAGGATTTTCACATTTGCATACAACATACACAAAGAAGGGTGTTGAGAAACGCATACAATACAGAACAAGAACAAAAATATTGACATTGAAATAGTTTATTCACTTTATTTTTGAATTTTGCTTTTAAAACTAAAACATAATTGATTTGTTTTTCTAAATTTTTGTTTTGTTTGAATAGGGAAAAGAACCTTATATGAAATCATTAAAATTAGTTTAATAGCTTGAAGGAAACAAAAAGTTTATGAAAACTTTGCAATTGGATGAAATAAAGATTGTATTCATTGTGTATACTATATGAAACAGAAACATATCATGTCACACTGATTAAAATACATCAAAAACTTTTTGTTAAGTTTTTGTCATTAACAGTCAAATTAAGGTTGACCAGTAAGAAACATTTCTGAAACTGGTTCATTATATTTCTTATATTTTCAAGATATACATATTAAGCTGTCACATTTTTATTTTTCTGGTAATGGTTCTATTTTAGGGATTTTATGAATTCAATTTGCCTCAAACTTTAATTAAAAATAACCTTTTTTTCCTGCTTTGGAGTCCTTGATGTTTAATTAGTAATTTTGGCGTTAATGCAGAGTAAAAAAAGGTGCTTTTTGTGTTTTCATTTGCGTTAAACTTAATGAGTTGTCTAGATTTACAAAATCTTCAAATTCAATAAAGATTAAGATCAATACACAGAAGCTGTGTACTATATACAGATTGGATGGGGTCACTTATCCAATAAAATTAAGGATCACTTGTCCAGTAAAATACCAGTTATTGGAGATTACTTATGTGTATTGTCTGCCATAAGGTGTCCAAATGACATAATCATGATTCATTATATATTTTTCATTTGTCACCTAACACCTATCTTTATGGCATCCCTTAAATTAATAATGTGTGAATAAAGAACCAAAAAAACGATTCCATAGCACCTGCTCTCATGGATAATAGGAGTATTGTCTCAGAATTTTGGGGAGTTTATAATAAGGAAGTCAATAAATGAAATCAAAGGATTGTCACAAGACAGCATATAGGTCAATAAAGATTAAGAGCAATACACAGAAGCTGAGTAAGATACACAGATCAGAAGAAGATAAAGTCAATAAACGAAATAAAAGTTTCTACAGATTCAACACATATGGGAAACACACAACTTAACGATTTTGAATCATTTTATATATTTGGGATTGTTTGTACTGATGAATGTATTGGATACGGAAAGATCAAATGTTGTTTTTTTGCATTAAAAGTTAAACTATTACACAAATTTAACATCTGAGGTTGATCCCTTTACAAAATATATTAATAATTATCTATATTTCTCTTTTTGCAATAATGGTAAGAACTTATAAATCCTATTTTCACCTATTACAATACAAATCATTAATTCAGACATTTTTACAACTACCAAAGAATGGTTTAATTTTTCATCTTATGATGAAATGAAAGTTATTAAAAGTAATTCTGTGTTTGGTTTTATAATCCTCATGCTTCTTCTGGTAATCTTAAAATTTCTATTTTGTTATTGTTGTTCTGTGTCTTTACTTTCCCCGATTGCAAAGTTTTCTTAAAAGAAATAATAAATTGTTTCTTTATAAATCTAGATATTAAACCATTAAACCACTTTTAATGATTTGAAATAAGGTTCTTTTCCCTATTCAAACAAAACAAAAAGTTAAGAAAAACAATAAATTTTTAATTCTAAAAGCAAAATTCAAAAATAAAGTGAATTAACTATTTTTCACTTGACTAAACTCATAAACATAATAATTTATTGATTTAAACAATAAATTTTCACTGTCAATATTTTTGTTCTTATTCTATGTTGTATGCGTTTCTCAACATCCTTCTTTGTGTATGTTGTATGCAAATGTGAAAACCCTTCTTTGCCTATGTTGTATGCGTTAGACTATTTCTTTGCTGTATGCATTTCATACCGACCCCGTCTCTCTCAAATACCGAACGTCATATTAAAACGTTTCATTTTTGGACCTTCGTTTTTAATGTTTTAAAGGATTAAAATTAATTTTCTGTATGAAGAACCATTGACATTACACTTAGTTAGGTGCCCGATACTATAATTAAAGCAGATAGAAGAATGAAGGGGCGATCTCTTATCTGGGTTATTTGATCAGTTTGCTTTTAATAAATAAAGTAGGAACTGTGGTCATTTGCTTAACATAGTATGTTACAGATTTAAGTTTTCACTGTTTTGGCTATGAATGCATATATATATACCTTGATAAATTGGTCTATGGGGTTGGGACATGGGGAAATCACTGAATCTAATAAAATGATATTTTGTCTCTGTGATGTTTAAATACCCAGTATTACGGTTTCTTCCATCCATGTTTATATTTGTTTTCTGACAAAGAATGACAATTGTTTCTTGAGATTATTTCAAATTCTAGTCTTGGACTTGTTGCTTCTTGTCATGTAATAGTGCTGTTGTTGTTCTGTTAAACTAATAAATACATAAATATGGTTATAAACTTGTGTCCAGTTTCCTTTAAGCCATATTTGATGATGTTGTATTGGCAGACAATATTTCATCATTTTTCAAACGCTATACTATTTCATTCCAAAGGTTTGAATAAAAAAAAGAAAAAAAAAAAAAAAAAAAAAAAAAACCTACCTACCGACCCTGTTTTTTTTTGAGGCATGTGACCAGAAACAAGACATTTTTTTTTTTTGGCCTTAGTAACTATTTGGCGTATTCCACATTTCAAGTTACTTATACTTGATCTTATTGAAAATCCACATTAAACATAAAAGTTTTTGCGAAGAAAATTATAAGGGATCATATACTATCTTTAGATGTTTATGTTGATACACATGTTTTACAATTACATGACTTTACGCACAAAATGTTGCAGGCCGAAAGCCATTCAATGCTTTAAGCGCTTTGATTGGACTTAGTCATCATGGTCCTTCATGGAATTTCACGCTCATAATATTGTTGATGCTATCCACTGTCAGCAAGCTTTGAAAAAAAAAAAAAATTTTTTTTTTTTTTAAATTCCAGGGGATATGGATCCCCGGCGTGGGAGCAGGGGATGGGTTGAAATTTGGGGGATTTTTCCCCCCGCCGGGAGATATGGCATGTATGATATCTACATACATGTTTACATTGTATATAATTATAATCTATCATTGCCTTTAAGTAACTCATATAAGTTCTTAGAACTGGTTAGTCTTAGTAGTTCTAAGAAGCTCTGAGTAGTTTTTATTAGCTCTAAGCGGCTTTTAGCAGGACCCTTGCAGTGTTCTCAATAAGAACCGGCTGCCGGCCAAAATGGACGGTTCAAATGGCAATAGGGCCGGTTCAAATTTGGAAAACTAAATGAATTTTCAGTAGAATAAGTAGAAGCTGGTCGGTTACTTTACTATTTGTGACGGTTCAACCGAAACTTATTGAGAACCCTGCCCTTGACAGGCAATGATATGTCCACCCCTGAAACCAATCTACAGTCAAACCCCCTTGGCTTGAACTTGCTTGGCTTGAACTTGCTTGGCTTGAACTTGCTTGGCTTGAACTTGCTTGGCTTGAACTTGCTTGGCTTGAACTTGCTTGGCTTGAACTTGCTTGGCTTGAACTTGCTTGGCTTGAACTTGCTTGGCTTGAACTTGCTTGGCTTGAACTTGCTTGGCTTGAACTTGCTTGGCTTGAAATTCTCGTTGGGTCAAACTGGATGTAAAGGACCGATTTCTTGATCCTGAACGTATAATAAAGCATTCCCGCTTGGCTTCAAATTTTTTGAGGCTCGAGGTGTTTTCGGCAGTCCCTGGGTGTTTGAGCAAACAAGATTGGACTGTAATTCGAACTGAAATGTAAGTTACGCACATGCATTACAAACAGCAGCCTAAACTTTGACTCCTTCCTTATTTAAAGATGCACTCTTACTCCCAAATAAGATTTATCACAATTAATACAATTATTTTAATTTACCAAAAAGGATGGTTAAATCTCGAAAACAATGTTTCTTCAATTGATACCGAGTTTTAAAGATGCAGAAAACAAGGTATTTCTATCTTATGAGACGATGGTAGATCACACTAAAACTTTAAGCACTCACCAATCATTTAATATTTTTGTGTTTTCAGTTTTTAAATACACCATTACAGTCTTGCTATCAGTAATTGATATTTTACATAAATGCATTATTTAGTAAGTAGTTTAAGGTTTATCGCTTAAAATTTATGTTTGTTACCGTAAATGACTGGTTATAAGACGATAGGGGGTATTAGACGCAGGGAAAAAAATATGTGCTAAATCGGGGAAAAAAACTTTTAATTTATGTTTTGGGTTAAAAGACGCATAGAAAAAATGTCAAATTGTCTGGCATTTTCGGCCACCATGTTTGTTGACAGTGACAAAAAATTTTACATGTATACATGTGTAGGTATTGATTTTGAATGAGAGTGTCACTTTAACTTATTAATCCAAACATACCTATTTATTTTCCTGTCAATTAGACATCCAACTCCCAGCCATTTTGATTTTGTCATAACGATTAAAATGTTCTGCAGGATGGCTGACAAAAGTGGAGATTCTTGATGAGAATATAATGAAATTGCAATAGTGGTGAGCACTTGAATAAGTTTGAGGAAGATCGCTTTAGATTGGTTAGTTCAAGAAGCTTTGTTTTTCGGAAAGTTTTATATATTTTGCCATATGGCAGATTTCACGTTTTGGTGACCAAAAAGTTTTCGGCGAATATTGATTTTTAAAATTTATTGCAGATTTGTGATTTCAACATAATCTTTTACAGTAATTTCTTATCTATCATATTTTAGAACATTTGCAATGATTTATTCATGCATTTTTATAAAAAAAATAATTTTGTATCACCATACCATTTGTGCTAGTGTTACAATATTGCCGGTAAAAACTTGTTGTTTTTTTAATATTTTGATCCAAAGAAGTATTTTGTCTTGCACTAAATGGTTCATTTATCTATAAAACAGATTGTACAGACAAAAAATAAAGATTGTTTCGTTTTTCTCAAATAAATTTATTGAAACAAACCCTAATTGGACAACAAGACAGAAAATGCTTTCTGCAAACATAGGTTTTCTTTTTATATCAGATCAGATAAGCTATAAACATAAATGTTTTGTTGTGGTAATATAAATGTCTCTAGTATGGTGCAATTATCATTACCTTTGATATTAAACATATATATTATAAATTGCTAATTGCAGTATGTGCTAGTGTTACCACAAAACAGAATGAGTAACATTAGCAGTATGTCACATTAGCAGTTGGACAGAATGTTTCACAACAAATTAAAATACAGACCTACCACAGACTGTTTGAGCTTGATACAGTATAAAACAAACTATATAAATGATTGATAAACACGGTCAATTGATAATCACAAAAATTCTTAATTCTGTCCAATAAATAACGATATCAAACACAAAAGCGGTATGAATTCAATATAAACTACGTACCTAATGAATGAATACTTACAAACGATAGTTTACAGACGACATTGTTATGTTCGAATAATTGACTCTGGGAAAGTCATCAAATTTCAACGATTTTCTTGCTTTATTAAGCGCTTGTCTTAATGCTAGCGTGACATAATGTTAACGTTACATCGAAGGACAGAATGAGCCAAACTTGGATTAAGTTTTTATCAACGGTATTCACCACTATTTTTATCATTTCAATGTCAACTGTGAACCAGTCCAATATAAAAGTAATCGCTACCCGGATGTTAACCCTCAGTCGGTGTAAATTATTCACGAATAGAAAAGGTGCTATCGTCATGCTAAAATGGGACAGAATCGATTTTGAGTAACATTAACACATTTTTAGACCTAAAAAACTTTATGATCGGGAATGACCAATTTCTTGTTACATGCAATACTGTTTTTATGGGACACGTAGTCTTTGTTTTCAGTGATTTAATAAAGGTGTGTTTAGGCTTAAAACAGTTAGCAGTGGATCATGTCTGCTAATGTTACACAACAATTCGAGGACAGATTACCGTAACGTTATCACCATGCGCAATTACCGAAAATTTAAGTATATTACGAACGAAATGCAATCATTTTAGATATATTATTGTTTTAATTAACATTTCTTGCAAACATTATTCAACAGACAAGAATAAAATACTTACCAGATGTTACTGAAAAGCATCCTCAAAAAAGTGGTATATTGGTACCGGGAAGATTTTCTGTCTTTTTTGTCCTAAATATCGGCATATTTTTACATTTTTTTACCTTATTTAACACAATATTTTCATTATTTTAATACAAATCACTTCTATTAGGTGTTCTTATTGGGTTGGGAAAGGCAATTGCTGTATATATGACGTTGACATGCAATAACAATAAATGAAAGCAAATGGGCCAAATAATTGCCTTTTTTGTGAAATCTGCCATATATATATTAATATTAAAGTATTACTGTCTTTTGATTAGGGAAACCTGATTAATTTGACTGCAATGGACAGAAATTACCACAATCCCACAAGCCCTGCACTGGTAAAATGTCTTCGGGGCTTGCTCTTATTCTGAATTTTATATAGCAGAGCTTGTTAACCAATTCGATGCCAAGAAATAGTAAAAGAATTCGGGCTTGTTCACCAAGAGGTTTCGATGACTGTGACTGGAGGGGATTTTTTGTCATTCTGATTTCATGAGGCGCGCGCTCTGCCAATGCGAGTGATTAATATGTTGTTGTTGTTATAACTTGTTTCATAATTCTTGTAAAATGAATAAGTTTTAAAGTTTGAACTAATATAAACCTGTAATAACCCATTTTTTTAACTCTCTTAGCAAAACGACTCCGAACACAGCCTTGTGGCTCCAAGCAGGCAGAGGAAGAGCGCATAAAGATGGCTTCTGAAATGTCGGACAACCCTATGGACGTCTCAGAGACGATCTACCAGCCTCAGTCTAACGGGGATGGCAAATCGTGGGAGGAATTGCGAACAATTGTGAAGGGCACGCGGAAGACTGTGACTGCACTGGCGTGTCGTGTTCCTTCCTCATTCTGTTTCAGAAGTCAGATGAGCCAGTCTGGACCTACTACAAGGTTGCACTATTACTCCCTAATAAGATTTAACACAATTAATAATATTGTTTTAATATTCCAAATAGGATTAATAAATGTAAAAAACAATGGTTCTTATGAAGAATACCGAGTTCAATTTGAAAGAAATGAGCATAAAACACTATTTCTACCTTATGAGACTATAGTAGACCACAGTTAATCTTTTAGCATTCACCAACCATTTAATACACGGTTACAATCTTGTTATCAGTAATTAATATTTTCCATAAATGCATTATTTATTAAGTAGTTTAAAGGTTAATCACTCAAAATTGACCTATTACAAGGTTACCTTATTTAATATTGTTCTACTTGCAGTGTTATTTTAGCTTGATTATTCGAAGAATAAGGAGAGCTATACTACTCACCCTAGCGTCGGCTTCACACCTTTTTTTCCCAATTTGCAAGGCACAGGCGGTGAAAATAATTCCAAAAGAAAATCACCTTGTGCTCTAGCGGATTAAGAAGGGGGCATCCAGCATGCAAACCCTCTAATCTCTTTTTAGTTTAATTTTTAATGTCAATATCTGAGAAATAATATGAAAATAATGCACTTGATAGAACTATTTCAGATTGAAATGACAAATGTTTCATTTGGGACTTCCAATTAAGAATTTGAAACTTGAAGTATGAACTTCCTGTCCATCAATTTTGGAAATTTTCACTGAAGTTTGGAATTTTAAGTCACCCTAATACAATACTTGTTTCAACTATTATTCAACTAGTAAGTTAAATATCTAATAATTTCCAAATTTAATTTGCCAAATTCACAGTCTTATATATATTATAATAATTAATTCTACTTAAAGACTGATTGAAATTGTGACCATAACAAATAATATTGACACCAGGTTTTGATATTTCGAACTTCCAAACTTTCAACTAAAATGGAAGTTTTCTTCAAAATTATGGAAGTTTTTGTACTTCCAAGGAATCAATTTTGGAAGTTTTTACCCATTTCTAGGGAGTAATATATACTTCCAAACTTCCTTTAATGGAAACATCCTCCAGCCCTCATAAACCCATTACAACTACATGTATGTATCAGAAAACGCAATGCTTAAAAGCTGCACTCTCACAGATTGAACGTTTTGACAACTTTTTAAATTTTTTGTTCATGGAACGAGCCAATTTATGCAAAAATGCATGTAAACCAGTGATATAAGACTGCTGACAAAAAAACAGATCGCTGATTTTCATATTTAAGTTTAAAAGATGATGTTTTATGCATTTTTTTTAAACCATTAGTAATGCTTTTAGCCATAAAACATTAATTTTCGAACAGAAATATTAAAAAATCTGTGACCTAATCTTTTGTCAGCAGTCTTATATCACTGGTTTGCAGATATATTTGAAAAAATTGGTTCATTCTAAGACAAAAAAATACAAAAGTTGTCGAAACGGTAAATCTGTGAGGGTGTAGCTTTTGATGGTGTCCTGTATTTGTAGCTTAGAAGACAAAATCTTTCTGTCTTTTTCAGGCTGTATTTTCTCGGCATCCCGCCAAAGCAGCGAGAATCTACACTTATGTATGTCAACGTCCCAGAAACGCCCATGAACATCACACCAATGCTACAGTGGTGCCCGCTATTTGAGGGCCTAGAAAATGCGGGGTCTGCTCAGATGTCGAAAGAGGAGCAGTTATTGAGAGAAAGAAAAAGGTACTTTATATTAGTGATGTTCCGAAATCAGCGACAATCGATAGTATTTAGTTATAATCAATTATCGAAAAAAAATAAAAAATAAAAAAAATAAAAAAATATTAGTAAGTGTTTAGATGTTATCTTTAACAAAATGGCTGATGAAAGCCACAATGAGCAAGAAAATTAACTATTTTTTTATACAACAACACTTAATAACTTCAATCATAGACATAAGGTATAATTATGCATATAATGATTAAGAGTTTAATACTGTACATGAATAAAACTACAACTCAGGTACTATCTAGTATTTTAAAAACCGATTGTACTATCGATAATCGGTTCCTTGAGTGGAACCGATCATCGATAGTAAAATTGCAAGCGATTCCCAACACTAATTTATATACAGTCGAACTCTGTATGCTCGGACTCGATTGGCTTTAATTCATCGTTCGATGTAACGGACCTATTACTTTAAACTGTAGGTTAACAATCCCGCTTTGCTCGAATTTTCCGAGGCTTGAGGTATTTTCGCTGGTCCATGGGAGTACGACCCAACGTGGTTCGATTGTATATATATATTTTTATTTTTTATTATAATTACCGGTACTTTATTGTTTTACATTCATTGTAGATTACAACTTCAAACTTCGTGAACCTATTGATGTTAATAATGTGCTCTTTTGTGACACATTATTTTACTGCAACATAATAGTGTAAGAATTATGGCCCTTGGAAATATTCTAAACAAATACATATTCATCATGTTTTTAAAAGGCCATTAAAAAGGGGCATATTATAGTTCCACCTGTGGTTTACGGTCAAGAGGCATCCAGTATGTTGACCAATAAATAACTATAGAACCCTCTGTCAAATCAGGTGAGCCATATAGGGCCATCTTGGCCCACATGTTTCACCACAGACACACTTTCAAGGTTCACAATAATTTCATTTAAAACATTTAGTTGTAGGGTTTAGCCAAAGTTCAATGGAAGGGTGCTGCACCCTGTCCTGTTTTGGTAGCATCTGTCAGCCCTCAAGGAAACCAGCATGGGCACCCTTTTGCCTTCAGACTGGGCATGTTTTGAATCACCGCATACTCAAGCGAAATCTGTTCAATTCATAGGCTGGGTGTGTTTTGAATCACCTCATACTAAAACATTATCTGTTCAATTTACAGGCTTGGTGTGTTTGGAATCACGTCTTATGAGGTGACAGATGACAGAGGGATTCTCTTCCCGGCTTGTAACACCCTGTTTCAGTGCAAGGATGACCTGACAGTAAGTTACTGAACAGTGTATGCAAGATAAAAATAAAATAAAAGCTGCACTCTCACTGATCGAACATTTTAACATATTGTGGGTTTTTTGTCTTTGAACGAGCTATTTTTTCAAAAATGCATCGTCACCAGTGATATAAGACTGCTGACAAAAAAATCAGATCGAAGTTTTTCTTATTGATGTTCAAAAATTGATGTTTTAAAATGTGTTTTTCTTAAAGTGTTAGTAACGATTTTAGCCATTAGGCATTAGTTTTCGAACAGAAATATGAAAAACTGCAATCTGATCTTTTGTCATCAGTGTTATATGACTGGTTTTCAGATATTTACGCCAAAATTGGCTCATTCCAATATAAACAATTAATAAAAGTTGTCAAAACGGTCCATCTGTGAAAGTGCAGCTTTTAACATTGTTATTGCTTCTCTGTTTTTTAAAGAAAAAAGAAAGAGAAAATAAAGTTGCCTATACCTGAAAAATATATTCGCTTTTATAGATGGGGTTTTCAATTCATAGCTACATGGCCACAAATCCCCCAGTTAAAAACAGTGCCAAAATATGGCTTAATTTTTTTCATATGTTAACAAATCATATATGTTTGTTTTTGTATTGATCATTAAAGTCAAACGAGCTACCGTCGCCATAATAATGCATAAGATTTAAAAACAAAAAAAATTGCTAGAAACTATTTTGTGGCCTTGAAAGCTTAACCCCAAAAAGTTCAAGGAATATAATTGGTTCAATTTTTCTTAATTGTTTTATGTTGATTTATTTCAGAAAGACGAGCCCCTGGTTCCAGATAAGATTGACAGTGATATAGAGGGGTCTCGTATGGACCCGAAAATCTGTCCGACCAATTCAAACCTTGTGGCATTTGTGAGGAATAAAGATCTATGGGTGGTCAACACTGCTACACAACTGGAGACAAGGTTGACCACCTCAAATAAAGGTAAGGAAAGACGCCAGCCGGATTTTAGCCAGGGCTTTTTCTAAAGTACCCACGGGTCCGACTATCAGACCCATTCCCAAAGCAAAAATTAGGATATTTTTCCCATTTATCTTCAGAACAAAATCCCAATCAAAGCTAAAAAAAAAAAAATTATGAAAGTCTTTTTACCTGTACTGGTACATTCAACATCCTAATTAATTATGTGATGTAAAATTTTGGGAATAATTTAATTCAAAAATCATTTATTTTCATCACATTCAGAGATCAGTATGAAATATTATCTATCATGATTTATTGCAATAGATATTTACACCCCAAGGATTGATATTTCACCTGTTTTAGGTCTTTTGAAAGGGCAAAGAAACTAATATTTAATAATTTCCTCATTTGCAGGAGACTGAAAAACTTGTTCTTTTATGTAAAATTTCCCAATTTAGGCATATTTTGCGACACAAATTTTCCCGAATTGTTTAGGGTCTTTTTCCCAAAATGGGCAGAAAAAGCCCTGGAAAAGATGCCTAAAGGTTTTAGCTAAAATGTTATGAGAGGGTACTCCACCCTGTCCTTTTTTGGTAGCAACTTGCGTCCCTCATGGAGACCAGCATGGGAACACTTCTGCCTTCATAGAATTAAATGCTTAAGACCGCAGGGCATTTTCTGCCCAATTTTGGAAAAAGACCCTAGACATTTTTGGAAAATTTGCAAATGTACTGTGACAATGAGGTAGGAGGATAATTTAAGGAGTCAATTGGTGCACACAGTCTGGGCTTCCATTTTGAATTTGAAACTGGAAGAAATAACTTCCCCTTCATGAGTTTGGAAGATTTTTCTGAAATGTGAAATTTTGACAAATTTTACGCCTCTTCTAAAATACCCTGTCTCTTCTAAAATACCCTGTCTTATGCCTCATCTTAAATCCCCTGCCTTACCCCTCATCTAAAACACCGTCTTATGCCTCTTCTAAATTACCCTGTCTTATGCCTCATCTTAAATCCCCTGTCTTACCCCTCATCTAAAACACCCTGTCTTACGCCTCTTCTAAAATACTATGTCTTACCCCTCATCTTAAACACCCTGTATTATGCCTCATCCAAAGTACCCTGTCTTATGCCTCATCTTAAATCCCCTGTATTATGCCTCATCCAAAGTACCCTGTCTTATGCCTCATCTAAGATACCCTGTCTTATACTTAGGTTATCCTTAGTTACAAAGGTGATCTAAGCTTGGGGCTTTGCAGATGATTCATTGTATCATTTAGCTCCAAGCAAGGGGAGAAACTCCAATCCTTGTTTTTCCCCCATTTAACTGGAATGACCCCTCTTTCTTCTATCTGTTTGTGTAACATTAAGATGTCCTTTATCTTTGTTACACGACCACTTAATTGATGGTAAATTACTTTTTTTCAGTTTATCAGCTTGTCCAATTACGAGAAGAAAGTTCCACTCTTTGGGCTTTTTAATTCCATTATAACACTTCACAGTGAATGTGATTTCATCAAGCCAAAATGCATACAACCTGAAAACCTTTAAACACCATCAAACTGTGTTAGGCGATTTTTACTGTTATTTTTAAAATATATGTTCATTCACGTTTGTAGGGTCTGAACATTTGAAAGAGGATCCATACAGTTCTGGCGTGCCTTCATTTGTGGTGCAGGAAGAATTTGACAGGTATTCTATTTAAAGTACAAAATGATTAAACCAGTCTGTCTTGGTTACATTCAACTAAATTAATTTTCATTAAATTTTTTGAATAAATTTACAATAATTCAGCTACAGCAATGCTGTGATGTAAGGGAATTATTAGTTTACCCAAAAAAACACCCTATTTAGTACTCCGAAAAGCTTAACAAATAGATAGTCTTATAGCTTTATATAGCTTAATTAAATGCCATTAAAGTCTAAATACTCAGTATGTTTTTGTGTGTAAAAATAGTTCCCCAGCATTTGTTTAATATTTTCGAGCTTGGATGCTTTTTTGGAGGCGAGCTACTAGCACTAGCAAATGACATGATGTTTACATAGACACTGCGTAACGATTGTTATGTGTTAGTATATAGTATACTAACACCGTTTCCGCTGGCTAATATTAGGTCAGACATAATAAGTACATGAACCAATGTTTTTACTGATGTATTCATAAAACTAAAGTTTTTCTTTACGTGAATTTTGTTATAATAGAAATGGGTAAGAAATTAAATAGTCAGCATGAGACCGTGATTTTGTTTCCAAAATCGTGAGACTCGCAGCGAAATCGTGAGACTTGACAGGTATGCTTGAAGCCAGTAGAGCCCTGAATAGAGCTTCTAAAAGCCAGTTTTGATTCTAGGCAGGGTGAGGCCTAAAGCGGCTTGCCCCCCTCCAGCCCCTTGCTGAAATTTTTTCATCTCTTAAGCTGCCAGGCCAATTACAATCCCTGCAGATAAAATTCATTTTTGTCCTTCAGATACACTGGCTACTGGTGGTCACCCGCAGAACCATGTAAAGACGAAAATGGACAGCAAACTTACACCATATTGTACGAATATGTGGATGAATCGGGTGTTGACATTATACCGGTACATACTGTGGTTAACTTTTTCATGAGACCTTAGGTATAGTGAAGTATTGAAATATCATGTGTTATTTTAGCAGTTTACACTACAGTCATGTACCTGAAACTATTCAAATAATTAATGTCCCATTATTTCTTTCCATCCAATTTATGGCCCTTTTTATGTTACCTTTTCAAAAAGGGGCACACTATTGTTATTCTGTCGGTTCCACAAAATAACTCAAGAACAGTTTGACACAGAAACACCTAGGGTCATGAAACTTAAGTTGTAGGTTGCCCCTGACCAGTCATCTAGTTGTAGGTTGCCCCTGACCAGTCATCTAGTTGTAGGTTGCTCCTGACCAGTCATCTAGTTGTAGGTTGCTCCTGACCAGTCATATAGTTGAAGGTTGCTCCTGACCAGTCATCTAGTTGTAGGTTGCTCCTGACCAGTCATCTAGTTGTAGGTTGCCCCTGACCAGTCATCTAGTTGTAGGTTGCCCCTGACCAGTCATCTAGTTGTAGGTTGCCCCTGACCAGTCATCTAGTTGTAGGTTGCCCCTGACCAGTCGTCTAGTTGTAGGTTGCCCCTGACCAGTCGTCTAGTTGTAGGTTGCCCCTGACCAGTCGTCTAGTTGTAGGTTGCCCCTGACCAGTCGTCTAGTTGTAGGTTGCCCCTGACCAGTCGTCTAGTTGTAGGTTGCCCCTGACCAGTCGTCTAGTTGTAGGTTGCCCCTGACCAGTCGTCTAGTTGTAGGTTGCCCCTGACCAGTCGTCTAGTTGTAGGTTGCCCCTGACCAGTCGTCTAGTTGTAGGTTGCCCCTGACCAGTCGTCTAGTTGTAGGTTGCCCCTGACCAGTCGTCTAGTTGTAGGTTGCCCCTGACCAGTCGTCTAGTTGTAGGTTGCCCCTGACCAGTCATCTAGTTGTAGGTTGCCCCTGACCAGTCATCTAGTTGTAGGTTGCCCCTGACCAGTCATCTAGTTGTAGGTTGCCCCTGACCAGTCATCTAGTTGTAGGTTGCCCCTGACCAGTCATCTAGTTGTAGGTTGCCCCTGACCAGTCATCTAGTTGTAGGTTGCCCCTGACCAGTCATCTAGTTGTAGGTTGCCCCTGACCAGTCATCTAGTTGTAGGTTGCCCCTGACCAGTCATCTAGTTGTAGGTTGCCCCTGACCAGTCATCTAGTTGTAGGTTGCCCCTGACCAGTCATCTAGTTGTAGGTTGCCCCTGACCAGTCATCTAGTTGTAGGTTGCTCCTGACCAGTCATGTAGTTGTAGGTTGCCCCTGACCAGTCATCTAGTTGTAGGTTGCCCCTGACCAGTCATCTAGTTGTAGGTTGCCCCTGACCAGTCATCTAGTTGTAGGTTGCCCCTGACCAGTCATCTAGTTGTAGGTTGCCCCTGACCAGTCATCTAGTTGTAGGTTGCCCCTGACCAGTCATCTAGTTGTAGGTTGCTCCTGACCAGTCATCTAGTTGTAGGTTGCTCCTGACCAGTCATCTAGTTGTAGGTTGCTCCTGACCAGTCATCTAGTTGTAGGTTGCTCCTGACCAGTCATCTAGTTGTAGGTTGCTCCTGACCAGTCATCTAGTTGTAGGTTGCCCCTGACCAGTCATCTAGTTGTAGGTTGCCCCTGACCAGTCATCTAGTTGTAGGTTGCTCCTGACCAGTCATCTAGTTGTAGGTTGCTCCTGACCAGTCATCTAGTTGTAGGTTGCCCCTGACCAGTCATCTAGTTGTAGGTTGCCCCTGACCAGTCATCTAGTTGTAGGTTGCCCCTGACCAGTCATCTAGTTGTAGGTTGCCCCTGACCAGTCATCTAGTTGTAGGTTGCCCCTGACCAGTCATCTAGTTGTAGGTTGCCCCTGACCAGTCATCTAGTTGTAGGTTGCCCCTGACCAGTCATCTAGTTGTAGGTTGCCCCTGACCAGTCATCTAGTTGTAGGTTGCCCCTGACCAGTCATCTAGTTGTAGGTTGCCCCTGACCAGTCATCTAGTTGTAGGTTGCCCCTGACCAGTCATCTAGTTGTAGGTTGCCCCTGACCAGTCATCTAGTTGTAGGTTGCCCCTGACTAGTCATCTAGTTGTAGGTTGCCCCTGACCAGTCATCTAGTTGTAGGTTGCCCCTAACCAGTCATCTAGTTGTAGGTTGCCCCTGACCAGTAGATGACCCGTAATGATTTTGAGGTCAGTAAGTCACTGACAACAATTTTCTGAAAACATTGACTGCAAAACAAAGTTTGAAATGTTTGTCTTCACGTTCATAAAAACTAAAGCAGCAATTAACGCCTTTATTTAATCATAGATGACCCCTAATCATTTTGAGGTCAGTAAGTCACTGACAACAATTTCTTGAAAACACTGGATGCAGTCTAAAGCTTGAAATGTTTGTCCATACTTTCATAAAAACTGAAGCAACCATTGATCTTTTTTTTTTATAACACCTTTATTTAATCATCCACATGTTGCTGACAACTCTGGCACTGAGAGGGCATACTGTTTGACATACATTTCTTGTTGCTTTCAGATTTATGGACCTTTTGAAGATAAAGGTGTAGATGAATACAGATACCCTCGTCCCGGTAAGACCAATGCCACCAGCGCACTGCAGATCATAGACTTCTGTATTACAGAAGATGGCAATGTAAGTGCTGAAGCATTTTATAGTTTTATCATTTTTACCAGCGGATGGTTTGCATAAGTTGTGTTTCTGATATTTTAACTGCACAATTTTGACCAATCAGGATGTTTCTAACATTTCAGTTTTAAGATATTGACCTATCAGACTGTTGCTTATACTTTAGTTGCAAGATCTTAACTAATCAGACTCTACTTATATTTTGATGGCAAGATCTAACCAATCAGACTATTACTGACATTTCAATGGCAACAATTGTAAACAATCACAGTCTTTCTTACATTTTTGTTACAAGTTATTAACCAATCAGATTGTTTCGAACATTTCAGGAGATCGTCAGTAAGAGGAGTCTGTGCGATGATTACCTAATGGCCTCATACGAGTATTTAGTCAGAGCAGGCTGGACTCCAGATGGGAAATAGTAAGTATTTTTTTGCTTAGACCTGAAAAAAAGACTTCTGGTTTGGGATATTCTACCCTACCTCAGAAATTGGCGCCAACCCTAGCAATTTTCTGACCCTTTCTTTCAAATTAAACACAGTATCCTTCATAAGAACCATTTTTTTCCCATATTTAATCATCATTTTCGGTAAATTAAAACAATTGTGATACATCTTATTTAGGAGTAAGATAGCATTTATTTTAACTGTTTTCCTTGGCTTGAACAAGGAGTCTTATGGACTGTCAACCTTAAAATTACTTAGAGGAGTCCTGGGGCCATAATTACGAACAGTCTCAAGTCCAAGACTCAGAATCAGAAAAGCATTTTTATTGGGACAAAAAATCATATATATTCCATTTCTTTTACCAAAAGTTATGTAAATAATAGTAAAACATTCAAATGGTAATTTATTTCAGCAAATATTACCATCAATGCTCTGATTTAAGGTAAATTACAATGAAATGAAGTTTTGCCAAAATGAGTCTCAAGTCTGAGTTTAGACTTGAGACTGTTCGTAATCACTGCCCCAGGTCCAAATTAAGAAGTCTCTAACTCTCAGACTCTCAGACTCCTGCTAGTGTTGAACTCTGGATACAAAAGTGGTCTGGGTGGAATACTCTATTCTTTGCTTGGTTCTTCCTCTTGCTGAATGTAAACCACCGATGCACAGGATATTTCTTTTCTTTTTATAAGCAACAGCTTAAAAAGTTAGCTTCAGAACCATCCTTTATATTTTTATATTACATAGAAAACATTTAAGTGTTCACTTCAGAAATTGCTTAATCGGCATGGGGAACAAGTAAGATCTATTCCCGGGGGGAGGGCAATTATTTGAATAGTATATGGGTGGGTATCTTTATTCGCTAATTTGGACCACAAAATGGTAAATTTGCTTCTGTAGGGAGGGGTGATACTATTTAAAAGAGACTTTCCCCCGGGGGTTATATGTTAAATTGGAATAGCCCTATATGTGTGTCTGTGACAATTTCAGTATTCACTGCCAGTGGCTAAATCGGCGCCAAACCAACCTTGCCCTGTTCGTTATCCCGGTGAATCATTTCCATCCTGCTTGTTCCGGAGGGAACGAGGACAGGTCTGTCGGACCTGAAAAGTGCCATAACAGTCACCGTGGTTACAGAATGCTGGAGGACGAGTCACAGATCTGGGTCAACGTGAGTTTTGTCCTGTTCATTTTTTTTAGCCGTTCATTATATGATGTATGCATTACTTATGTCATCTATTTACGCGTAAAGTAATGTGCAGATCACCATGGTTACAGAATACTGGAAGATGAGTCACAGATTTGGGTCGTCCTCTTAATTTTTCTTAGCTCTTCACTATATGATGTAAGCGTTAGTTATGTCCTCTGTTACGTGTAATGTGCAGATCACCATGGTTACAGAATACTGGAAGATGAGTCACAGATTTGGGTTGTCCTCTTAATTTTTCTTAGCTCTTCACTATATGATGTAAGCGTTAGTTATGTCCTCTGTTACGTGTAATGTGCAGATCACCATGGTTGATGAATGCTGGAAGATGAGTCACAGATTTGGGTCGTCCTCGTAATTTTTCATAGCTCTTCAGTATATGATGTAAGCGTTAGTTATGTCCTCTATTTACGTGTAAATGGAGGTGCAGATCACCATGGTTACAGAATGCTAGAAGATGAGTCACAGATTTGGGTAAACCTGAGTTTTGTCCTCTTAATATTTCATAACTCTTTACTATATGATGTAAGCGATGGTTTCGTCCTCTGTTTACTTTTACAGTGAAGTTGTGACCTTATGCTGGAAGTTATGTCTCAGATCTGGGTCAGCATGAGTTTTGTCCCTTTAAAAAAGTTTTATACATGTATATTAAAAGATGTGTGGATTTTTGGACACCTATAATATGCTCTTATGAAACGCATCAAAGAAGGTTCGTCGAGGTGACAAGTTTGGAAAACATTTAAAGAATTGGATTCAATTGAGACTATTTATTTCTTTTAGGTTCATGATATTATACACTTCCTGCCTAGTACATCAGACGGTACATTCGAGTACATTTGGTTATCCGAGAGATCAGGTTTCCGCCATCTCTATAGAGTGACGTCTCAACTGCCGCTGGGTGAGGAAATTAGCGTGGCTGGTAAGGTTAATTTATGTCATAGGGTTAAATTATACTAATTTTTCTGCATTTTAATGTTTAGGCTACATTATACTGATTAATTTTATTCAGCCTTTAAGGTAAATTTCATTGACTTTCAATAATTTATAACACTTAATAGGCATTAAAATGAAAGTAAAAATATTTTAATGGATTTCTTTTTAATGCAAACAAACCTCCAGGAAAACAATAGGCATGTGAAAATTAAGAGATTCAGGGTTCGAATTTAACTTTGAGGAGCACTCGCAAAATTTTGCGAGTGCATTTTGAGGCAACTCGCAAAATGACAAATCAACTTGCAATTTTATTATTTGCTTTATTCCCTTATAATATTGTCTAATTAAAGTAGAAATTAACACCTAAGACATATTATGAATATTAAAAAGTATCAATCTTGAGTGACTCGACTACTAGAACTTGTTGATGGCTTATTCTATTTGGGGGGGTATGGAAAGAATTGTCTGATGCTGGCAGCTTTTTGATAACAAAGTTGTCCAATAATTTGACATCGTTCACTTTGTATATTTACCCTCGCCATCGGGTAATTTAATACCCATTCGACAAGCACGCTACAGATTTCATTAAGTCTATATAAGTATTAAAAACAATAAAATGATAAATTTAAAATAAAAAAGCAACAGTAAATGTAGCGTGGATACTTTGGACCATGAAATATATCGATCAACGAAGTCTATTCATTTTGACCGTTGGGCGGAAATATATTCAAAGGATGATGGGGTTAACATATAGTGTGCAAAAGCGCTAAATTTAGCCAATGATTGAGCTAGGTGATTATGTCATTCGTATTTACTTTGTATTATGCACGCCTCGGAGCATCCCGGAAAGATTCGAGATAAAACTCGGCCTTTTCCGTATTTATTCTATTTTTGAAAACCTACTAGAGCGTGACTCTGTACTGTCTTCTTTATACCGGTAGTGTAAACATGCCACTTATAGGCTGTTTACACTCGACTACATTGCGGAATTAAGTTCATGTTTATTCTACTTTCCTTTTAACATTTTGTGGTCTAGAAAAAGCCACTCGCAGAATTTTGCGAGCTTGAATAAAAGTCACCCGCAATTTCCAAATGTCGCTCGCATTTTGCGAGTATGCGAGTCTAAATTCGAACTCTGAGATTCAAGAGTCTCTTTTAAGTCTCTTTACCATATCAAAGCAGAGTATGGTTGAAAATCTTGTGTGTTTTTACGCTTTTTAAAAACTTATTGCTCATAGAATTGTTGATTAACTTCTTGTCAGTATTTCAAAGAAAACTAATTCTAGAACAAAAAAAGTACTTCAGAAATAACTCAAGAACAAAAATCCATACTTAGTTACATCTTTTGATATAGAATATTTTTATGAAGATTTTTAACCAAAGATTTTAACCAACATATGAGAGAAAACGCTTGAAATCTCACAACCTCTTTGGTAGAAGGTGGACACCTTATCGACTACACCACTCTCACCCTGTAGGGGCATTGTCGGATACCCCCGATACAATATTACGTGTGTGTACCATTATGAAGTGTAACGGAAAATGTACCGTGACGATGCTGGTGGGGATGGAATCCACAACCTCTTCGATGAAACATTCTCACCTGAACTGTTAACAGAACAAATTGAAACATTTCAGGCTTGAACTGTGATACGGAAGTTGTGCCAATAACGACAGGAGAATGGGAGGTGTCAACCAAAGACGTCAGTAACTTTTCTTTAACTCATTGTCTGAATGAAAAAACCAATTACTATGTTAAATAGGACACAGAAAAGGGTTTTAAACCATCCAAGAATTGCAACAGTACTGAGTTGTGGGTGGGATAAACCACAGATTGACCTTTTGTTGTATTGCCTATGACAGTTTTCATGCCCTGTCATTTGTTTTATTTGGCGATACAAGCAAAATTTTGTTGAAAACACAGATTCCGATGGTGATCAGGGATTGCCTACCTGGGTTTTTTGGAGTTTGGGTCTTAAAATATCCATTTTGTTGATGAAATGTATTGAAGTTGTGCATTTCGTGAAATTTTAATATATTTTGAGAAGAATGCAAGTTGTTTGGAGACAATTGGTTAAAAGATAAGTTAGTTACTAGCTTTACAAAAACACCATTGTCCATACTAGGGTCTTAACATGTCAATATTTAATAAAAATATTAGTTTTTTGGGGGGGGATTTTTTTCCTTTGATTTTTTTTTTATATTTAGGGTTTTGTGATTGATGATCATGTTCCAAATAATTTTGGTCCTGAAAAAAATAAGTTTGACTTGTTTTATATTTTGGAAGGGAGTGTGGCCATAGGGTCATGTGAACGCAACTACCGCCTGTGAGAAAAACAGACAAGTGATGGCATCCCCTTGCAGTCATCTTGTTCATTTGTTCAAAATTTTCTTTTTGCAAAAGTTTCCAACATTTAAACATTTTTTTGAAATAGTGGAATTAACTCTTTAGGTAACTTGGTGTCGTAAAAGAATAATCAATAGACTGAGAAATATAAGAAGAAAAAAAAGTATGAATTTCCAACAGTATGAAAGATTTCACAGTATATGATGTACTTTATTATGCATTATTTTTTTCATAGTTGAGTTGTTTTCTATTTTTAGATGTGGGTAGATGAAGAGAGAGAACTTGTCTACTTTATGGGTCTGAAGGACACACCCCTAGAAACCCACTTGTGAGTAGATTTTATTGAAGGTCTCAATGATATTCAAGCCGATATACGAAATCAATATAAAGATAATCGACTAGTCAAGGCTGTTTTTTTAATGTCACTGATTTTGTATCTTAATTACTGATATATCACGACACATGTATCTTTCAAATATTTTGCGTATTTTTCCAATTTTAAAATTTACTGTCTGTCTACCGTAATACGTAATTTCCAGTTAAGTTAAAAATAGCGTCGGTATATGTATCTTCACAAATCACATGCTTTTCACATTCTTAATTTACACACTATGAAATGGGAAACCATTATGTGCTATTTTTAAAGTGGTCAACTCAGGTTTGACAGCAAAATAATATTCTTTTGATTATGTGATGTATTAAAGGGACTGTACACCAGATTGGCACCAAAAATTTTTTTTCTGTAACGAATTATTTAATAAAATGTTTTACTCATTGATATAATAATTATAAAAAAGAATACAAAAATTAAAAAATAATTGTGTCGAAGACCAGGTCGAACCGGTGTCCCCAAAATTGCAGTCCAGTGTTGTATCCACTGAGCTACGAAGGCTTGCTCTAAACGGGTGATATAATTAAGTTATAGACCTTACTCGGTAATATCAAGTGATAACACTGACTAGCTAATCACGCATAAGGAATGAATTCCACTAGGTAGACATACCCAGTAATCTTTTTTAATGGAAAAATACGAAAACACTGCGAAAAATAAATTAATTGTAAACTTTGTGGTACTTCAGTTAGTAAGTTTCAATGCATTGTACACATCGATACAAAGATTATGTCAGTTTTCAACAATTTTCTTCTCTTTTTTTGTATTTCATCATACGGAGTACAGTCCCTTTAACAGCCTCATTCTAACTGATTTGAAAGTCTTGTTTTGAGGAAATAGTGAAATTGCCGATTTCAGAACCATCTGGTGTCTAGTCCCTTTAACCTTTAAAGCATGTATTTCAGATATGTGACGTCGTACAAAAATCCGGGCAATATAGTGAGGTTGACCCAGGCAGGGTTCTCACACAGTGTGTCCTTCAATAAGGTTAGCGTTATAATTTATATCTGTTAAGTTGTTTAGTCTACGAGATAATATTTACAATGACAGTTTTTCATACTGAAATATTGTTGTTTATGTCATTAATATGCATAATTCCTGAATTAAGATATCCACCAATTAAAAGTGATAATCATTGCAAAAAATACGCCCATTCAGGAATCATTGCTCGTAGCGGTTGTTACTAATTCGCTCGTCAACGTCCATACAAAATATGTGTAGGTGATGTACCGCTATCAAAACTTTGCTAATTGACACCAGTGCTATTTGCAAATTAGGGCCCCTTTGTTGACAGTTTGCTACTCTCAAAAATTGTCTTCTTGGAAACGCACCAGATCTGATGCTTACGTCTCTAAATCGTGTTTTTGGTGAATTTTGTGTAAAAAGTATTTTTTCGAGTACTTGAGTAGTGATTTGGTACTTGGGTACTCGAACGATTGATCAAGTACTCAATAATTGGGTACTCGTTGCCATCCCTACTTTATATCTGTCTTTTTGTATGTGAAGGTTCAGTGCAACACTAGCCTTTCAGCTCAAGAGTTGAGGAGGGGGAGGGGGGCTGTGTCCTGCCCTTTTTTGCTAGCACTCTTCTGCCCTCATGGAACCCAGCATTGGCTTCCTTCTGCCTAAATGCTTCAGATTATCAAATAATTATTTTGCTTTGATTAAAACTAAAAAAATGATTAAAAAATCATAAAACATTGGTATATTTGGAAGTTACAAGCTTATATTACTTCAATAAAGCACATTCACTGACATTTTCTGTGAAATTCATAATGTTAAAATTGTTCAAAGCCTGAGACTATGTGCCCTTTTAGAGTTAAGTTTAAACATATTTTATTCATCATGTATATCAAACATTATATTGCAATATTGTATTAAAAATAACACACATGTGAACCTTTGGCAATGACAGGGAGATAGATTTAGGTCTCAAAAGCGGTAGTTTGGGTTCAAAAGCGGTAGTTGGGTTCAAAAGCGGTAGTTTGGGTTCAAAAGCGGTAGTTTGGGTTCAAAAGCGGTAGTTTGGGTTCAAAAGCGGTAGTTTGGGTTCAAAAGCGGTAGTTTGGGTTCAAAAGCGGTAGTTTGGGTTCAAAAGCGGTAGTTTGGGTTCAAAAGCGGTAGTTTGGGTTCAAAAGCGGTAGTTTGGGTTCAAAAGCGGTAGTTTGGGTTCAAAAGCGGTAGTTTGGGTTCAAAAGCGGTAGTTTGGGTTCAAAAGCGGTAGTTTGGGTTCAAAAGCTGTAGTTTGGGTTCAAAAGCGGTAGTTTGGGTTCAAAAGCGGTAGTTTGGGTTCAAAAGCGGTAGTTTGGGTTCAAAAGCGGTAGTTTGGGTTCAAAAGCTGTAGTTTGGGTTCAAAAGCGGTAGTTTGGGTTCAAAAGCGGTAGTTTGGGTTCAAAAGCGGTAGTTTGGGTTCAAAAGCGGTAGTTTGGGTTCAAAAGCGGTAGTTTGGGTTCAAAAGCGGTAGTTTGGGTTCAAAAGCTGTAGTTTGGGTTCAAAAGCTGTAGTTTGGGTTCAAAAGCGGTAGTTTGGGTTCAAAAGCGGTAGTTGGGTTCAAAAGCGGTAGTTTGGGTTCAAAAGCGGTAGAATTTCTAATTCCTTTAATTTTCAGTCAAAAACAATGATGGAAACAATGTAAACAAAAACTTATATTAAGAAAAAAAATGTAAATCTATAAAAAAAATATTTTAAAAATGCTGATTAATAGTAGGATGCCAATTAACAAAGAATGCTGATTAGTGGTGTGGTGTACCATACTGGTAACTTAGCAATGATCTCGACAAGTGTCAAGTGATTTGAAAAGTTGTTTATTGCACTATGTTCTTTAAAGTGACAGATTAATATGGTACTTCGGCATGGTTGATAAAATTTTGAGGTTTTTTAAAGAAAATTTAAGGCCAATTTGATATAATTTTGCGTTTTTTTAAAAGAGCTTACAATAACAGTAGATTTCGACGGGAAAGCGGTATGGCGTTAGAAGGGTCTCAAAAGCGGTATATTTTACCTACCACCGGTGTAGACATCACATGTTTGATTATGATATACACTTGGCCCAAACATCACGAAAATACTTAAGTCAAATCTCAATCTCAGTCTCAACTCATTTTACCACATAGCATCAAAAGTTATAAAAAACCATATATGTTCTTACACCTTTCAAAAAAACACTCTATCATAAAATGTGTTGATTTAAACTTTTTAGTCAAGATTCCAAGGGAAAATTATTCTACAGACAAAAATTTATTTGAGTACAATTCATTGTAAATACAGTAAAACTGAGGTCGTTCGAACAGGCGGTCGTTCGAGAACTAGCAATCACTCGAAGCTTGGGTTCTCTCGAGGTTTCAGCTTGGACCCCGGCGTCCTCGAGCGATCACAGTTTTACTGTAACAAATACTCGAGCATATTATTTGCTGTAGAATTAGTTTTCTTCAAAATATTGATGAAACATTTTTATCAACACAATCTAAGAGAAAGTATGTTTTTAAAAAGTACAAAAACTTGCAAGATTTTGAATCATTCTATGCTTTTATGTGGTAGAATGATTTGAGATTTGACTTGTGTATTTTTGTGATATTTGGGCCTGGTATAACTCCAGAAGCTTACAATGCACCAAAACCTTCAAATGCTAAGTTCACTCTTCGACAGTAGTAAACAAAGTTTCAAAAACCTTTAAGTGTTTACAATTCAAATCATATTTTTTTCCAACAAAAAGTCTATGGTGAATGTAATATTTTAAGTGTTTTATCTACAATTCGAATAAAAAAAATTCCCTACAAAAAATCTATGGCCAATGTAATATTTTAAGTGAAATACAATTATGAAAAAGAAAAAACACAGAAAGTCTATGGCGAATGTTATATTTTATGTGTTTTATCTACAATTCGAATAACTTTTTCTCCCTACAGAAAATCTATGGCCAATGTAATATTTTAAGTGAAATACAATATGAAAAAAATAACCCACAGAAAGTCTATGGTGAATGTTATATTTAAAGTGAAATACAACATGAATAAAATAAAAATCTCACAGAAAGTGTATGACGAATATAATATTTTAAGTGTTATACAATTCGAATCACAGTCTACAGTGTCCTGCTTTCGGTCTTTTACTAGAGTTTGATTGAGAGTTTAGTTTCTTAAAACATTTCGACAAACCTTTTCACAAAACCACTGCCTGATGTAGCACTATCAAAACATTATTTTGGAAACAGGTTTGAGATAACAAATCATCTTATCAAACTCTGGTTATAAAACGAAGGCAGGGCTCTTTAAGCGTCATAGACTGCCCTTTTTTTTCATTCAAAATAGTGAAGAAAAAGAAAAGTTGTCTTTGTTTTAAGTCATCATTTCAAGGAAAATGTTGCCTTCAGACGTAGCATATGTGACGTAACTAATCACGTGGTATACACACACTGGTCTATGGCAATTGTAAATACTTTAACTAATTTCTTTGATGCATTTTAGGAGTGTTCCATATTTGTGAGCGTGTACAGCTCCACAAACTGTGCCCCTATGTCCACACTTTACAAGGTCAATGTAACGGACAACGGGGTAGCTACACAGCCAGTAGGCCTGCTCATGCCCTCTACACGTAAGTTGTGTTGACATATATCCACTGTGTACATGAGTGTGTGTTTACACATATCCACTGTGTACATGATTGTGTGTTTACACATATCCACTGTGTACATGTGTATGTTTACACATATCCACTGTGTACATGATTGTGTGTTTACACATATCCACCGTGTACATGATTGTGTGTTTACAAAAATCCACCGTGTACATGATTGTGTGTTTACACATATCCACCGTGTACATAAGTGTGTGTTTACACATATCCACCGTGTGTACATGAGTGTGTGTTTACACATATCCACCGTGTACATGATTGTGTGTTTACACATATCCACCGTGTACATGAGTGTGTGTTTACACATATCCACTGTGTGTACATGAGTGTGTGTTTACACAAATCCACTGTACATGTCTCTTTTTGCTCTACAAACATGCCTCTATGTCCACATTATACTGGTCAATATAACAGACCAAGATGTAACTACACAGCCACTAAGCTTATTGACGCCTGCTACACAGGACTAGTGTGAAAAAGACAGTTTTTAAAAAGAATCCATGTGCTTTGTTGAAAGAGTGTAGGACAAAATCCCCCCGGACAAAATCTCAACACATATATATTGGTTAAAACTAAAACCAACACATTCAAAAGTTGGTATTGTTTAGAAAAGTAATACATCAAATTTTGATACTCATATAGTTTTTTTAAACGCACATCTTTCATATTTCTGCTGTTTGGTCTCAGCGGATATATGTTTAAACACAAGATTAGACGTCACAAGACTTAGTGACCATTTTCTTTACTGGTAACAATTTTCTCTACTGGTGTCTGTATTGATGTGTCATTTTACAGCCTGTTCCGACTACATCCCTCCAGAGATGTTTAACTTCAAAAGCAAGTCTGGCTTCACCATGTATGGGATGTATTACAAGCCCCAGGGGTACCAGCCAGGGGTGAAATATCCTACAGGTAAGTGTAGATTACTAAGGATAACTACTTTTATGTTATTGCTATAT
Organism: Mya arenaria; assembly: GCF_026914265.1. Classification (NCBI taxonomy): domain Eukaryota; kingdom Metazoa; phylum Mollusca; class Bivalvia; order Myida; family Myidae; genus Mya; species Mya arenaria. The sequence continues at coordinate 990,384 of NC_069137.1, read as the reverse complement.
CAGTAGTGGTAGACTTAGCGCCAGGTATCGTATCTAGCTTCACCATATATGGAATGTATCACACCCCCAGGGCTGGTACCGTAAATAGGGGGTATAAGACACAGGCAAAAAAATCCGTGAAAATCTGTGAAAAAAAATTTCAATAACCATGTTATGGGTTATAGGACGCATAGAAAAATGGCAAAATCGTCTGCCGCGATCGGCCACCATGTTTGTTGACAGTGATGAAATTATTATTTTTCGTGAAAATGGCGATGGTTATTTTTAAAACCATACAATACTAATACAAAGCAAAATATGTTTCATTGTTTATTCGTTTCATGTTATATAAAACATTGCAAATTATTTAAAATGAAACACATTCAACCAGCACATAAACAAACAAACTGTAAAGCACACAAAATGTCATTCGCTTAAATGGCGCCCCGCTGCAGGATTGCCGTGCTGTGTAGCATAGCTGATGACAGCTACCTTTTCTCGTGCTGTGTACTCATAAAACATCTTAAGTCATTTTCCTAAGACTTTTCTCACTGGCCCTTTGATATAATAAAAAAAATTAAATCTTAAATGCTTAATATTCGTTAATTTTATGTAATTTAGGTACTTTTTAAGGTCAAAAACACTTGAACACTCCATAAAATTCCACTATAAAAATTTGAAGATGCACTCTTACTTAATGCATTATTCAGTAAGTAGTTAAGGGTTTATCAGTCAAAATTGATGTATGTTATTCATGTGTATGTATTGATTTTAAATAAGTATCACTTTAAGGAAATCGCTTAAAGTTAAGAAATGACATGCGTACCACCCAAGGGTAAAATATTCTGACATGTAATTTGTCTGCATTATAGAGAATGAAGGAATTACTCCACGTTGTTCCAGATTTTACAAAAAAAAATAATTAATTGGTAACTGTAAAATGTATTTCCAATTATGATATTGATTTTTTTTTCTCCTGTGTGTTTGCAGTACTGTTTGTGTATGGTGGACCCCATGTCCAGCTGGTGTCAAACTCCTTCAAAGGGCTTAAGTAAGTATTTACTTACGACCAAACCAATTTTATAGTCAGTTGGTAATTAAAAAAATTAGTGTGTTTTAACCCTTAAGCTGCTGATGGCGATTTTTAAGGCTTTGCAAACAGCTTGGAACCAGACCAGACGCTGAGTAACTTGGCGCCTGGTCAGGTTGCAAGCTGTTTGCCACTCAGTCAATATCCCCAAAGTTTTAAGTAAATTGAAAGAAATTTAGAATAAACCAGACAACATTTTTGAGCAGACGACAATTTACCCAGCATGCAAAGGGTTAATATAGTACTGTTAAGACCAAACTTTACACCCGTGTGCACAAGGAGTGCACTCTTAGTGAACAAGATGTGCAATATGGATAAAATAATGTAGTCCATAGTTTATTAGATAAGCCAGTATTGATTTTCATGTCCACTCATATTGGCCTTACTATACATATTGATTTAATATCTCTGATAAGATCCTTTCCTCTACCAGTTAATTGTATGTTCTTGTTTAAAACCTTTAGAGCTTAACACTTAAGATTACTTTAACACCATTCTCCAACAATTACAATAACATTATTATATAAAGCTTGATAAAATAAAAAAAGCCTACCTACCCTACCTGTTTTTGAAAAGGGTGTAACCCTAACCAAAGCATAATTTTATTTTTTTGGCCTAATGGCAATTCAATTTAAACATATCACCCCTGGGGGAAAGGCATACTTAATTTATGCCACCCCCCTACAGAAGCAAATTTACCTTTGTTGGGTCCAAATTAGTGAAAAAAGACAACCGTCTATTCTATTTAAATAATTGCCTTCACCCCGTGGGTTAAATGTTTTTATGGAATAGCCCTAATAAAAAATATTCAAATTTATTCATCTCAGGATAGGGGCCAATATTGCGAACAGTCACAAATCTGAGTTCAGACTCAAGCGGCAAAACTGCAACTTTTTGTTTCATTGTAATTTTCTTTCTAGTTTAGTTTTGATGATGAAATTTGCTGTATTTTATAACTACTCAAAATTGTAAAATTAGTTATAGTCAAACCCCTTAGACTCAAACTCCCAGGGGCTTTCATGCAGAATTGGACATTTCATTTTTGCAATTGAAGTGTAGCCTGGATAAGCCGGTGCTTAATGTGTTTCACTAAAGGTTCTCTCCCAAAATTACTTTATTTGACCTTTTTATTTCCCCCAAAAATTAAAGCTACACACGGTAGCTGCCGAGAGCTATGCAAAAGTGATACTCTCAATGAATGAGGTTTTTTCCCACCTCAGATAAGTAGATCCAAAAATTTGGCCATGCTTGAAGGCATTATCTTGCCCACAGGCAAAGATAAAACAAGTACCCATATATGGAACTCCTTTTTTATTGTCATCACACAATTACCTCCCTTGTTGAAGACCGTTGTCTGTAACATGATGGAAACCTTGTCTTGTGGCAATATTTAAAATCCAAATTCAGTACTTTTTGCTTCTAATGGCACCCAAAAAAAATTTCCACCCTGCATTCAAGAAACAATGCTGCACTCTTCTCAGAACTATATAACGAGCAATTTGACTATTTACATAATCTGAATCACTGCCACATATCCATGACAACCACACAAATTATTTTCACTACGCTCAAAAGAGTTCTAGCAAAAAAGTACATTTTTACTTATTTTCTTTAACAGAGCTCAAGTAAGATAGGTTCATCCCAACCCTCGCGCAGTGTGTTCTGGGGAAACTCGGTAAACCTTGTTTCCATAAAACACCCTTCGCTCTGGTTTGGATGAACCTATCTTACACGAGCGGCCATGGAAGATAGTTATAATTTCAATCAAATGTTTCATCCAAAAATGAACCTTAAACCTTATTTCATCTCTTTTCTTACACAGATATCTCAGATTACACACGTTAGCAACCCAGGGCTATGCAGTAGTGATCCTGGACGGGCGGGGCTCGTCATGTCGGGGACTCAAGTTTGAGAGTCACATCAAGAACAGACTGGTTTGTTCTTTCAGCTTACCCCAACTTTTATTGTTAAAGCTGCACTCGCATAGATTATCTCAATTCAGAATTGGCTGATTTTGGCATCAATGCCTTCAATTCAGAATTGGCTGCTTTTGGCACCAATGCCTTTAATTCAGAATTGGCTGCTTTTGGCACCAATGCCTTTAATTCAGAATTGGCTGCTTTTGGCATCAATGTCTTCGATTCAGAATTGGCTGCTTTTGGCATCAATGCCTTCGATTCAGAATTGGCTGCTTTTGGCATCAATGCCTTCAATTCAGAATTGGCTGCTTTTGGCATCAATGCCTTCAATTCAGAATTGGCTGCTTTTGGCATCAATGCCTTCAATTCAGAATTGGCTGCTTTTGGCATCAATGCCTTCAATTCAGAATTGGCTGCTTTTGGCATCAATGCCTTCAATTCAGAATTGGCTGCTTTTGGCACCAATGCCTTCAATTCAGAATTGGCTGCTTTTGGCACCAATGCCTTCAATTCAGAATTGGCTGCTTTTGGCACCAATGCCTTCAATTCAGAATTGGCTGCTTTTGGCACCAATGCCTTCAATTCAGAATTGGCTGCTTTTGGCATCAATGCCTTCAATTCAGAATTGGCTGCTTTTGGCATCAATGCCTTCAATTCAGAATTGGCTGCTTTTGGCACCAATGCCTTCAATTCAGAATTGGCTGCTTTTGGCACCAATGCCTTCAATTCAGAATTGGCTGCTTTTGGCACCAATGCCTTCAATTCAGAATTGGCTGCTTTTGGCACCAATGCCTTCAATTCAGAATTGGCTGCTTTTGGCACCAATGCCTTCAATTCAGAATTGGCTGCTTTTGGCACCAATGCCTTCAATTCAGAATTGGCTGCTTTTGGCACCAATGCCTTCAATTCAGAATTGGCTGCTTTTGGCACCAATGCCTTCAATTCAGAATTGGCTGCTTTTGGCACCAATGCCTTCAATTCAGAATTGGCTGCTTTTGGCACCAATGCCTTCAATTCAGAATTGGCTGCTTTTGGCACCAATGCCTTCAATTCAGAATTGGCTGCTTTTGGCACCAATGCCTTCAATTCAGAATTGGCTGCTTTTGGCACCAATGCCTTCAATTCAGAATTGGCTGCTTTTGGCACCAATGCCTTCAATTCAGAATTGGCTGCTTTTGGCACCAATGCCTTCAATTCAGAATTGGCTGCTTTTGGCACCAATGCCTTCAATTCAGAATTGGCTGCTTTTGGCACCAATGCCTTCAATTCAGAATTGGCTGCTTTTGGCACCAATGCCTTCAATTCAGAATTGGCTGCTTTTGGCACCAATGCCTTCAATTCAGAATTGGCTGCTTTTGGCACCAATGCCTTCAATTCAGAATTGGCTGCTTTTGGCACCAATGCCTTCAATTCAGAATTGGCTGCTTTTGGCACCAATGCCTTCAATTCAGAATTGGCTGCTTTTGGCATCAATGCCTTCAATTCAGAATTGGCTGCTTTTGGCATCAATACCTTCAATTCAGAATTGGCTGCTTTTGGCATCAATGCCTTCAATTCAGAATTGGCTGATTTTGGCATCAATACCTTCAATTCAAAATTGGCTGATTTTGGCATCAATACCTTCAATTCAGAATTGGCCAGGTGCATCTTGAAGGGGAGAGCTTCCCCTAAACGGAAAAACTGGTCCCTGCAAATCAGGGCAAGGTTTTCAAAAAGTTTCTGTTGAACCACCTTAAATAGTGAAGTTACTGACCAGCAACTACTTACTCTACTTAAAATTAATTTATTTTTTCAAATTTGAATTGAAACAATTGCCATTTGAACGTCCATTTGGGTCGGCAGTCGGTTCATATTGACAACACTGGTCACTGGTGATTAAATGTGTTCCCTTTACACAGTAAACACTCAAAGCAAGTATTTTTGGGGTCCTAGTGATGCTAGTCTCAAGCTTAGATATTGAGTCAGAGACTCAGGATTTGTGTGTCTAAAAAAAAACTGAGGTTAATATTTGTTAATGATATTCTTTCAGGGAACTCCCTGGAACTCACTAGCTTAAAGATTAAGTCCGAGACTGAGGTTTTGGCGTCAAAGAAATAAATCTAAGGTTTATATTTGTTTAATTGATATTCTACCAAGCACTGTCTAGCTTAATGATTGAGACTTGGGGTTTTGGAGTCAAGGAATAATAAGCTGGGATAAATATTTGTTTAATTGATATTCTTCCAGGGCACCACGGAGATCGAGGACCAAGTTGAGGGGCTACAGTGGCTCATGTCAAATGTGGACTTTATAGACGAGAAGAGAGTTGCCATACATGGATGGTCTTATGGTGGGTGTGCCTTTGTGTGTTAAGGGTTTACAATCATTGCCATACATGGATGGTCTTATGGTGGGTGTGCTCGTGTGTGTTAAGTGTTTACAATCATTGCCATACATGGATGGTCTTATGGTGGGTGTGCCCGTGTGTGTTAAGGGTTTACAATCATTGCCATACATGGATGGTCTTATGGTGGATGTGTTAAGTGTTTACAATCATTGCCATACATACATGGATGGTCTTATGGTGGGTGTGCCCGTTTGTGTTTAAACTTATTTATTGTTACAACGATTGTGAAACTAGTTATTGCAACTTATATTTATCACTCTCGTTGGCACTGTGTTGCACAAGAATGTGGTCTTGTGTTGTGGGTGAAACCGGAGTACCCCGAGAAAACCCACTTGTCTGGCTTGGTGACAACTCACCAAACTCACATGCGCCCAGGCCTGGAATTGAACTCCGGTCGCCTTGGTGAGAAGTGAGTCTGCTAGCCACTGCGCTAACTGGACAACCAACATTTCCAGACCATGGGTTAGTGGGGGTATTCAATGTAATGATAAAGACTTGCACAAGCCAGATAGTATGCTGTTGCTGTTTGCTGGATTCTATCAAGGGACAGGTGTAGAACGCTCTATAAGAAGAGTTATTCTATGTCATGATAGACTTTGAACAGGGCATGGAGCATGTGGGTTTTGTGTGCTGGATATGATCAAGGGACAGGCATAGAACCCTCTATCAAAGACCATGGTAATCATTCTATTTCACGAAAAAGATTTGCACAGGCTAGGGAGTATACAAACTATGTTTTGCTTGATGGATTCAATCAAAGGACTTGCCACATATTTTTCAGTGTCTCTCAATTCATAACAGCATAGTCATGGAAATTGAGATCCTCTTCCAACAAGCCCAAATACTTAAGTTCATAAAAATAGATTGAAATTATAACCCACAAGCTTGAATATACATATAAACATAGAACAAAATACAGGGCTTGCTTCGGGCTTGCTGACTTCAATTTTGATCACTGATGTTTAATACATTGTATCTGTATTCACTAAGTTTACCGGGGTCAGGAGTGAAATATCTTACAGGTGAGTGTAAATAACGTAGGAGATGTGTATAAAAGAAGTGCGATACTTGAGACAAGTGTGAGACTTTAAGCAAGTGCGATAAGCAAGTGCGAGACTTTAAAGCAAGTGCGATAAGCAATTGTGAGACTTTAAGCAAGTGTGAGTGCGAGACTTTTAGCAAGTGTGAGACTTTAAGCAAGTGTGAGACTTTAAGCAAGTGCAAGACTTTAAGCAAGTGCGAGACTTTAAGCAAGTGTGAGACTTTGTGCGAGTGCGAGACTTTAAGCAAATGCGAGACTTTAAGCAAGTGCGAGACTTTAAGCAAATACTTTAAGCAAGTATGAGACTTTAAGCGAGTGCGAGACTTTAAGCAAGTGCAAGACTTTAAGCAAGTGTGAGACTTTAAGCGAGTGCAAGACTTTGTGCGAGTGCGAGACTTTAAGCAAATGTGAGACTTTAAGCAAGTGCGAGACTTTAAGCACACTTTAAGTAAGTGTGAGACTTTAAGCAAGTGTGAGACTTTAAGCAAGTGTGAGACTTTAAGCAAGTGCAAGACTTTAAGCAAGTGCGAGTGCGAGACTTTAAGCAAGTGTGAGACTTTAAGCAAGTGTGAGACTTTAAGCAAGTGTGAGACTTTAAGCAAGTGCGAGACTTTAAGCGAGTGCTAGACTTTAAGCAAGTGTGAGACTTTAAGCGAGTGCGAGACTTTAAGCGAGTGCGAGACTTTAAGCAATTGCGAGACTTTAAACAAGTGTGAGACGTTAAGCAAGTGCGAGTGCAAGACTTTAAGCAATTGTGAGACTTTAAGCAAGTGCAAGACTTTAATCAAGTGCGAGACTTTAAGCAAGTATGAGACTTTAAGCGAGTGCGAGACTTTAAGCAAGTGTGAGACTTTAAGGGAGTGCGAGACTTTAAGCAAGTGTGAGACTTTAAGCAAGTGTGAGTGCGAGACTTTAAGCAAGTGTGAGACTTTAAGCAAGTGTGAGACTTTAAGCGAGTGCGAGACTTTAAGCGAGTGTGAGACTTTAAGCGAGTGCGAGACTTTAAGCAAGTGTGAGACTTTAAGCAAGTGCGAAACTTTAAGCAAGTGCAAGACTTTAAGCAAGTGCGAGACTTTAAGCAAGTACTTTAAGCAAGTATGAGACTTTAAGCAAGTGCGAGACTTTAAGCAAGTATGAGACTTTAAGCAAGTGCGAGACTTTAAGCAAGTACTTTAAGCAAGTATGAGACTTCAAGCAAGTGTGAGACTTCAAGCAAGTGTGAGACTTTAAGCGAGTGTGAGACTTTAAGCGAGTGCGAGACTTTAAGCGAGTGCGAGACTTTAAGCAAGTGTGAGACTTTAAGCAAGTGTGAGTCTTTAAGCGAGTGCGAGACTTTAAGCAAGTGCGAGTGCGAGACTTTAAGCAAGTGTGAGACTTTAAGCAAGTGTGAGACTTTAAGCACACTTTTAGCAAGTGTGAGACTTTAAGCAAGTGCAAGACTTTAAGCAAGTGTGAGTGTGAGACTTTAAGCAAGTGTGAGACTTTAAGCAAGTGCGAGACTTTAAGCAAGTGTGAGTGCAAGACTTTAAGCAAGTGTGAGACTTTAAGCAAGTGTGAAACTTTAAGCAAGTGCGAGACTATAAGCAAGTGCGAGTGCGAGACTTTAAGCAAGTGCGAGACTTAAAGCAGGTATCGTATCTGGCTTTACAAGGTGTTGGGCGTATTACATACCACATGGCTACCAGCCAAAGGGCCCTTCAAATAAAGGATTTTTTTTAACATAAGTAATCTGGTTAAATTTCACAAATGACATCACACCATGGTATGGTATAATTTGTTTTCATGGATGTTGTTTATTGCAGGAGGCTACCTTTCTTTAATGGGGTTGGCACAGAGACCCGATGTCTTCAAGGTAAGGTTCAAGGTGGTTTTTATGTAGATGTTTGTCTCTCATTTATTTTGTGAATTATATGCTTTCTGGTGGTTTATAGAGATTTATTAGTGAAATAAATGTGATATTTCACTGTATCAAACGTTAAAATATCATTTTGATATTTTTCACTGCTGAAAATAAGGCTGCTCTTGGTTCTTAATCAGACGTCAGCGCACACAGGGATGGGACACAATTGCAACGACGTCATTTCCGAAATGATCTTACGTGCCAAACAAATTTACTCGTTTTTTTTTTAAATGTGTAATAATATGACTTTTAATTCCAATTTTAGGCATATAATAAAAAGAAAAATTGTTTGTTTCTGTATAAGATAGCAGCATATTTTACCTAGTGAACATCAAAAGTGAATATTTCACTCGTGGCTAAGACACTCGTGAAACAAATTTTTGGTTCACATTCAGTGAAATATATTATGATCTTACACTAGGACAAGTAATTATCGTCTATGTAATATACATCTATGTATTGTACTTTTCATTAAGATATAAATTTTATGAATGCAGAAGAGTACACATATTGGACTCTGTAAGGGAAGAAGGTTGCTTCCAAAAAAGGTTAAAGCTGTACTCTCACAGACATACTATTTTTACAACTTTTTTTATTTTTTGTCTTGGAAAGAGCAAATATTTGCGTAAATATCTGCAAACCAATGATATAAGATTGCTGACAAAAAATCAGATCATAGATTTTCATATTTCTGTTGGAAAATTAATGTTTTATGGCTTAAACTGTTACTAACGGTTTAAGAAAAATGCATAAAACATCAATTTTTGAACTTAAATAGAAAAATCTGCGATCTGATTTTTTGTCAGCAGTCTTATATAACTGGTTTCTATGGATTTTCGCAAAAATTGGCTCATTCCAAGAAAAATAAAATAAAAAAAGGTGTCAAGCGTTCAATCTGTGAGAGTGCAGCTTTAAGATTCATTACCTTTCCATAACGCTAGCTCAGACCCTATATTGCTCAAATTGTTGAAAGTTATATAAGAATGCAGGGTTTGTTTTTAATTGCAATTTGTCTGGATATTTTCAGGTGTCAATCGCGGGCGCGCCAGTAGTTGATTGGAACTTGTATGACACTGGCTACACAGAGCGATACATGGACCTGCCCGACCATAATGATTATGGCTACAGACAAGGAAATGTTCTTACCTATGTGAAAAACTTCCCTGACCAGTAAGTGGGTAGCTACACACAGGGTAATTTTCTAGCTTATGTGAAAAACTTCCCTGACCAGTTAGTGTGTAGTTACACACAGAAAAATGTTCTAACATATGTGAAAAAAACTTCCCTGACCAGTAAGTTGGTAGCTACACACAGTGTAATTTTCTAGCTTATGTGAAAAACTTCCCTGACCAGTTAGTGTGTAGTTATAGTTACACACAGGAAAATGTTCTAACCTATGTGAAAAAACTTCCCTGACCTGTAAGTGGGTAGCTACACACAGTGTAATTTTCTAGCTTATGTGAAAAACTTCCCTGACCAGTTAGTGTGTAGTTACACACAGAAAAATGTTCTAACATATGTGAAAAAAACTTCCCTGACCAGTAAGTTGGTAGCTACACACAGTGTAATTTTCTAGCTTATGTGAAAAACTTCCCTGACCAGTTAGTGTGTAGTTACACACAGGAAAATGTTCTAACATATGTGAAAAAAACTTCCCTGACCAGTAAGTTGGTAGCTACACACAGTGTAATTTTCTAGCTTATGTGAAAAACTTCCCTGACCAGTTAGTGTGTAGTTACACACAGGAAAATGTTCTAACCTATGTGAAAAAACTTCCCTGACCTGTAAGTGGGTAGCTACACACAGTGTAATTTTCTAGCTTATGTGAAAAACTTCCCTGACCAGTTAGTGTGTAGTTACACACAGAAAAATGTTCTAACATATGTGAAAAAAACTTCCCTGACCAGTAAGTTGGTAGCTACACACAGTGTAATTTTCTAGCTTATGTGAAAAACTTCCCTGACCAATTAGTGTGTAGTTACACACAGAAAAATGTTCTAACATATGTGAAAAAAACTTCCCTGACCAGTAAGTTGGTAGCTACACACAGTGTAATTTTCTAGCTTATGTGAAAAACTTCCCTGACCAGTTAGTGTGTAGTTACACACAGGAAAATGTTCTAACATATGTGAAAAAAACTTCCCTGACCAGTTAGTTGGTAGCTACACACAGGGTAATTTTCTAGCTTATGTGAAAAACTTCCCTGACCAGTTAGTGTGTAGTTACACACAGAAAAATGTTCTAACATATGTGAAAAAAACTTCCCTGACCTGTAAGTTGGTAGCTACACACAGTGTAATTTTCTAGCTTATGTGAAAAACTTCCCTGACCAGTTAGTGTGTAGTTACACACAGGAAAATGTTCTAACATATGTGAAAAAACTTCCCTGACCAGTAAGTGGGTAGCTACACACAGGGTAATGTTCGAACATATGTGAAAAACTTCCCTGACCAGTTAGTGTGTAGTTACAGACAGGAAAATGTTCTAAAATATGTGAAAAACTTCCCTGACCAGTAAGTGGGTAGCTACACACAGTGTAATTTTCTAACATATGTGAAAAACTTCCCTGGCTAGTAAGTAGGTAGTTACAGGCAGGGAAATGTTCTAAGATATGTGAAAAACTTCCTTGACCAGTAAGTTGGTAGTTACAGACAAGGAAATGTTCTAACACATGGGAAAAACTTCCCTGACCAGTTAGTAGGTAGTTACACACAGGGAAATGTTCTAACATATTTGAAAAACTTCCCTGACCAGTTAGTGTGTAGTTACACGCAGGAAAATGTTTTAACATATGTGAAAAACTTCTCTGACCAGTAAGTGGGTAGTTACACACAGGGTAAATTTCTAACCTATGTGAAAAACTTCCCTGACCAGTAAGTGGGTAGCTACACACAGGGTAATGTTCTAACATATGTGAAAAACTTCCCTGACCAGTAAGTTGGTAGTTACACACAGGGTGTTGTTCTAACATATGTGAAAAACTTCCCTGACCAGTAAGTTGGTAGTTACAGACAAGGAAATGTTCTATTTTTTGCGAAAAACTTCCCTTGCAGGTAAGTAGGTAGTTATATACAGTGAAACATTCTAACATATGCAAAAACTTTCCTTACAGGCTGTTCATTTTACACATATTTATAACATTACTATCTGTATTTTCCAGGGAGAATCGACTGTTGATTATACATGGCCTGATGGATGAGAACGTCCATTTCAGCCATTCAAGCCTTTTGGTTGACGCTCTTATTAAAGAGTGTAAGCCTCATACTTTACAGGTGCGTTTGGTTTTCATAGTTGTATAATAAAAATAATATTATTTTACCTTTTAATTGGTGTGTAAGCTTATTTATACTCGCACTCTTGCCTTGCCCATTCGGCAAGTGCTCCGTTCAGATTGTTAGTCATTTTATGTTTTTTCGACCATGGTGCACAGACAGAATGTAACCCTGGCTAGAGCTACCCTGGTTCTTTAACGTGCACCAGTGTAAAGCACTGTCACACGGGACCCCAATTTAACATCCCTCCTGGAAGACAAATAGGAACTTTTCAGTGATGCAGCAGGGAATCGAACCTGGGACTCCTTGCTGGAAGACTATTAGTATTGCGGCAGGGAATCGAACCTGCGACCCCTGGATTGACAATCATGTGTGTTACCACTAGACCTCAGATCTGCCACCCTTTTCTGCAGCACTCTGTACTTTTTAAAATCTTTTAAAGCCCTATGTAAATGCTGACATTTCTATTTGCAGGTTTATCCCAACGAGCGGCACGGAATCAGAGGTCACGAGGCCGGCGAACACTATAGAACACTTGTACTCAACTTCCTCAAACATAACTTGTGATAATGTCTGGATCTAGCCCTTAACACCACTGACTTAAGTGTGAGAATAACACAGCCATTGAACACAGCTGAAAAGAATTGTGGAGAAATTCCTTAAAGCTGCACTCTCACAGATTGTCAGTGTTGACACTTTTGTCTCCGAATCAGCTGATTTGGGAATCAATGCCTTCAATTCAATCATATTAGATAATTCACAATAGAACAAATTTTAATCGTTTGGTTAAACTGCCAAAAAGCTCATTTGTTAAGGCATTAGTAATGCTTTTAGCCATAAAACATCAATTTTTGAAGTTAAATTTGATAAAGTGCGTTCTGATCTTCTGTCAGCAGTGTAATATCACTGGTTTTCAGACATTTACGCAAAAATTGGCTCATTCAAAGACAAACAAATAAAAAAGTTGTCAAAACGATCAATCTGTGAGATTGCACCTTTAAGAATAACTTCCTAAAGCATGACTAGTGATAAACCAGCCTCGAACATGGTGAATTGTGTGAAGCATGGCATTTAATTTAAGAACTTAGTATTTTGAAATGAAGGATGGCACTAGAATCTACTAAAGGATATGTCATAGTTAAAAAGCTTTTGTCCAGTTTTCCTACAACTATGAAATCTTTAGTCTGAATTTCAACTGTGATAAAACATGGATTTTTTGTATTTGAGGCAGGATTTTTTGTCTGAGGCAGGATTTTTTGTCTTTAAGACAGGATTTTTTGTCTGAGGCAGGAATTTTTGTCTCTAAAACAGGATTTTTTGCCTGAGGCAGGAATTTATGTCTCTAAAGCAGGATTTTTTGTCTGAGGCAGGAATTTATGTCTCTAAAGCAGGATTTTTTGTCTGAGGCAGGAATTTATGTCTCTAAAGCAGGATTTTTTGTCTGAGGCAGGAATTTATGTCTCTAAAGCAGGATTTTTTGTCTGAGGCAGGAATTTATGTCTCTAAAGCAGGATTTTTTGTCTTTAAGACAGGATTTTTTGTCTTTAAGGCAGGAATTTTTGTCTGAGGCAGGAATTTTTGTCTTTAAGGCTGGAATTTTTGTCTTTGAGGCAGGGATTCTTGGCATCGAGGCATGATTTTTTGTCAAAAATGGACCTTTTGCAGATGAGGATTTTTGCCTAAATGTTAATGTGGTATATTAATCGAGATTATAATAATAGATATGAGTATACACAGATTCATTAAGGAGAGCTATTCCAGAAAATTATATAACACACGGGGGATGGCAATTATTTTCATGGTACATGTGTGAGTGTCTTTTTTTGCTAAATTGGACCCAAAAATGGTAAATCTGCTTCTGTGGGGGGGGGGGGGGGGGGGGGGGTATGATTTAGAAGTGTCTTGCCCCCATTGATTATATGTTTAAATGGAATAACCCTGACTGTTACTGAAGATTGTGTAAATATATATAATATATCATTGTGATATGGAGAACTGAATGCAATGCAATGATAACTCTGTACAGTATTAGAATGGAGCTATTACTCCTAGTTAGAAAGAAAACAGTGCATAATATGTAATTCATCTAAATATGACCAAACATTTTCAGTACAGTCGAAACCCATTGGATCGATATCGATGGGCATGATTTCCTTGTTGGCTCGATTTTGATTTTAAAGCTGCGTTCTCTCAGATTGAACATTTTGACAACTTTATAATTTTTGTCTTGGAACGAGCCAATTTTTGCAAAAATCCTTGGAAAACAGTTATATAAGACTGCTGACAAAAATTAGATCGCAGAATTTTATATTTAAGTTCAAAAATTGATGTTTTATGTATTTTTCTTAAACCGTTAGTTACGATTTAAGCCATAAAACATTAATTTTCAAAGGGAAATATGAAAATCTGCGATCTGATCTTTTGTCAGCAGTCTTATATCATTGGTATGTAGATATGAACGCAAAAATTTGCTCATTCCATGTGTCAAAACAGTAAATCTGTGAGCTTTAAGGACCAATTTCAGTTTACTCCATGTAAGTATTCCCGCTTGGCTCTATATTTGTGAGTCTCGGAAGTATTTTGGCCAGTCCCTGGGATATCGAGCCAACAGGTATCTCGACTGTACTTTAATCTCTTTATCTTAGGGAGTTAGGTTTTTTGGTGTGTTTTTTACTACCTAACTACTTGTCAAAATGAAAATCATGAAAAACGAAGGTGATGAAGAAACTTCGAGGAGTTCGAAAATACTTCTGTAAGTGTGCATTTTTGTGATATACTCGAGTAACGCCATACTATTTATTCATTAGTGGCCTTACGTCCATCTGTTAGCGAGCATTCGCATCTGCTTTGAAAATAATTATGATCATTATATGCCTCCCGGTTTGTTTATAGATAGATTTATCAGTGAAATAAAATTGATATTCATATTGATATTTCACCGTTTAAAACAGTGAAAATATCAATTTGATATTTTTCACTGTTTTGAAATTTGAGCGGTTCCAAATCAAACGTCAGCGCTCATGGCTAGGACACAATTTTAACAACATTATTTCCAAAATGACTTTCCATCTGCATACAAATGGGCATGTTTTTCTAAAAATAAGGTGTAATAAAATGACTTAATTGCAATTTCAGGCATTCAATATAAAGAAAAATTGTTTCTAACACTGTAAGATAGCAATATATTTCACCTTGTGAACACCAAAAGTAAATATATCACTCATGGCTGTGCCACTGGTGAAATATAAATTTTAGTGCTGACTCAGTGAAATATATTACAATCTTACACTGAAACAAACAATTATCCTCTATGTATTTATACAAGATGATTATTTTATGCTGATTTGGCCTTCAAAATCATCAGGCCCCAATTTCTCGAAACTTCTTAAGTCCCATATAACAGGATTAAGCTAATCTCACTATTATTGTTGTTCTATAAAATGTGTTATATTTACGTCTTCAAGAGTTTTTTTTTTAAATGATGTAGAAATAATCTGTATGATTATCAGAATAAACCATTTTTCATTTATCAAAATCCATTTTCAGTATGTATTTTGGCTAATTGAAATAAGCGACTTTCGAGAAATTGGGTCCTGAGTTTAGGGCAACGGTCTCAAAAAGGCTGGGTAGGGTAGAGACATCAAAATAAAATATTATTTTTTAAGTCCAATCGAAAAAGCAAAGCATGGCACGAATGCTTACCATGATATTTCAGTATTTTGTGTGTCAATAATTAATACTTAATGATTTTAATTGTAATCAACACAAATTGATTTCATCAAGGTCAACACTTTCATTCACTCATATTCATGCACAACATCATGCCATATCCTCCAGCGGGGGGGGGGGGGGGGGGGGGACTTGGAATTTTAATCCCCCGAGTTAAAAATCCCCCAGAATTACAAAAAATAAAAATATTTTTTTTAGAGAGATTTTACAATAATGACAAAGTGAAACCACAGTATGTGTGTGAAACTGAATTTAAAGAAACAACTCCACAAGGGTGAAATGACTGTTAAAGAAGCATGTTGAACATAAAAAAATGAGGTAACAGATAAATACAATACAAATCAGAGTACCGCCTACTCAAAGACATAACATACATTCAAGTTTATCAAATATTTAAATACCAGAATCAGCAAGAACTAAAAATCAGATGTTTTTATCTAGGGTTGAGGGTTTTTGCTATGTGGGGTCAGGTTGCCCTAAACACACATGTTTTAAGGCCTTACTTAACTATGCTTCTTCATTTATACATATACACATATATATGCATATGATATGTGCCAACATGTACCGGTATTTATGGCTACCATCTTATTGTTAGGCCACACATTTTTAGTCCGATGAAAGATTTTTATTGTCCGTGAATATTTACACCGAGTTAATTGTAGTTTTGTGAATATTTAGATAGTGAATTTTGAAATAAATTTTTAAACTGCTTCTGTTATTTGTGTTTGAAATATGGTGTAAAAGACACATGTATGTGTAAGTGTTCTGTATAGCTTAAAGCTGCACTCCCACAGAGTCACCTTTTTGTCAACTTTTTTTATTTTTTTGTCCCTGAATCAGCTGATTTTGGCATCAATGCTTTCAATTCAGTGATATAAATTATCTCACAGTAGAACAGATTCAATTGTTTGAAAGCGTTTCAGCCATTAAACATCAAATTTGGCATGAGAATATTTCAAACTGTGATCTGATCTTTTATCATCAGTCTTTCATCACAGTTTTTCAGACATTTATGCAACTTTTGGCTCATTTGAAGAGAAAAAAATAAAAAGTCAAAATGGTCAATCTGGGAGTCTATATAAAATTTAAATATATATTTATATTCCTACTTTTTGTCTGTCTGATATCAGCATGTACAGGTATGTTAAAATGCAATCTATGGTTCTTAAATGCTTAAACCCCATAATTTGCCCAAACAAAATGTCCGCACAATAAATCATGAAAAGTGTTGACATATTTTATTAATTGTTAGTTGTATTGTAAATACCATAACATACAGGTCAAGTGGTGTGGTAGGCGTCACACAACCTCGAAGTCAACTTCATTGACACTTGATAGAGGTCGAGGCCACACTTGGTAGAAGTCGAGGTCTTACTTGGTCAAGGTCACACTTGGTAGAGGTGGCGTTTATACTTTACCAGTAGAGGTCCAGGCCACACTTGATAGAGGTCAAAGTCATACTTGGTAGAGGTCAAAGTCACACTTGATAGAGGTCAAAGTCATACTTGGTAGAGGTCAAAGTCACAATTGATACAGGTCAAAGTCACACTTGATAGAGGTCAAAGTCACACTTGATAGAGGTCAAAGTCACACTTGATAGAGGTCAAAGTCACAATTGATACAGGTCAAAGTCATACTTGGTAGAGGTCAAAGTCACAATTGATACAGGTCAAAGTCACACTTGATAGAGGTCAAAGTCACACTTGATAGAGGTCAAAGTCACACTTGATAGAGGTCAAAGTCATACTTGGTAGAGGTCAAAGTCACACTTGATAGAGGTCAAAGTCACACTTGATAGAGGTCAAAGTCACACTTGATAGAGGTCAAAGTCACACTTGATAGAGGTCAAAGTCACAATTGATACAGGTCAAAGTCACACTTGATAGAGGTCAAAGTCACAATTGATACAGGTCAAAGTCACACTTGATAGAGGTCAAAGTCACACTTGATAGAGGTCAAAGTCACAATTGATACAGGTCAAAGTCACACTTGATAGAGGTCAAAGTCACACTTGATAGAGGTCAAAGTCACACTTGATAGAGGTCAAAGTCACACTTGATAGAGGTCAAAGTCACACTTGATACAGGTCAAAGTCACACTTGATAGAGGTCAAAGTCACAATTGATACAGGTCAAAGTCACACTTGATAGAGGTCAAAGTCACAATTGATACAGGTCAAAGTCACACTTGATAGAGGTCAAAGTCACAATTGGTAGAAGTCTAGGCCATTCTTGGTAGACGTCTAGGTGAATCTTGGCAGAGGTCAAGGTCAAACTTGGTAGAGGTCAAGGTCAAACTTGATAGAGGTCAAAGTCACACTTGATAGAGGTCAAAGTCACACTTGATAGAGGTCAAAGTCACACTTGATAGAGGTCAAAGTCACAATTGATAGAGGTCAAAGTCACACTTGATAGAGGTCAAAGTCACAATTGATACAGGTCAAAGTCACACTTGATAGAGGTCAAAGTCACAATTGGTAGAAGTCTAGGCCATTCTTGGTAGACGTCTAGGTGAATCTTGGCAGAGGTCAAGGTCAAACTTGGTAGAGGTCAAGGTCAAACTTGGTAGAAGTCCAGGCTAAGCTTGGTAGAGGTCCAGGTTAAACTTGGTCGAAGTCCAAGACAAACTTGATAGAGGTTCAGGTCGAACTTTATAGATGTCAAGGTCAAACTTGGTAGAGGTTCAGGTCAAACTTGGTAGAGGTTCAGGCCAAACTTGGTAGAAGTCCAGGCCAAACTTGGTAGAGGCCTAGCCTCTCTTGGCAGAGGTCATGGTCAATCTTGGTAGTTCAAGGTCAAACTTGGTAGAGGTCCATATCAAACTTGGTAGAGGTCAAGGTCATACTTGGTAGAGGTCCAGGCCACACTTGGTAGAGGCAAGGTCAAACTTGGTAGAGGTCCAGGCCACACTTGGTAGAGGTCCAGGTCAAGTTTGGTAGTGATCAAGATTATACTTGGTAAACGACAGTGTAAAACTTAGTTACAATTAAATGGTAACATTTGGTAGACGTCACAGGGAGAGGTCGAGGCGAGACGTGGTAAAGGTCAATGTATGATGGACAAAGCTTTTCTTTAAAGAGTTTGTAGTCATATTTGCTTCTCGAACATTGAAGGAGTTTTCTTTCAAATTCACAGAATTGTTGAATGAGATGTATAATTCTTCCTGCATTTTTGGCAACAATAGTATTAACTTCATATCCCAACTTTTCAAGTGCTATAAACAACCGTTATAAAGTGTTATTCAAACGCAAGTACCAAAGTCCAACGAATAGTTCAACTATGAATGACAATGTGATCATTGAGACAAATGTCATTCAAGCCAACGCATGACCATTAGTAATTGTAACGGGGCTTTTTACATGTGGCTGTGGAGAAGCTGAGATGTGATGATAGTGTTGTAATAGTTTGTGAGGATTCCAAAACGGTACATGTATTTCACGATAAACCCGCGGCATCATTTCTACCTATATTTCTTTTCGTGACGTAAGTAAAGTTAATTTTATATTTTTGTTGTTGTTGTTGTTGTTGTGCTTTGATGTTATTGTTGTTGATGGTGTTTTTGTATATGTATTTTGTTTCGTATTTTATGCTTTTTGTATTGCTTTTTTCTTTTCTTTTTCTTTTTGGTAGAGGTGTGGGGGTGTGTGTGGGGGGGGAGTTAGTAATCTTTTATGCCATCTCTAAGAAACAGAATTTTCAAAATTCTTTACAAACCTTATGCAGCTATTTTTTTGGTAAGCGGTAATCAGGGACTTTTAAGGTCTGGGTGTTCGGGGCGTTAGATGTTGATACGGGGTATTCGGGGACTCTTAAAGGCCGGGGTAATCAGGGCATTAGAGGGTTGTACGCGGTACGCGGCTCCCAGAAACTCAAATTGTAGCATTTTTCGGAACAAACACTATCAATGTCTTAAAATGATATAAGTTACACATAATTCGGGCTGAAATTGGAAAAAAAAATCGGAAAACAAGGGGGGGGGGACAATTCATTATGAAGACTATTCATATTAATTGTAAGTAATTGTGCGGAGATTCAAAATTATTTCAAAGTATGATTATTTCTTAGTATTTTAGTGTTCGGAAGATAAGGGTTTATGAGAGTAGTACACAACTCTGAAAACGCTTGGAACTCCTCGGCCATTTTCCATCGAAAATAGCCTCAGATGTATGCCGGTACATCAGTAGAAGTAGTTCGTAAAATTTTAAATAATAGTTTAAATTAACTGGTGTTTTAACGTTTATTTTGTATCAATAAAATAAAATTGATTGCCAATGAAATGAATTATTATATAAATATTTATAAGATTTTTATAATTATAAGTCATAAGGTTTAATTGCTAAATTGAAATTACTACGCGGTCTACATGCAGCGTAGATAAATGTAACTATTTCTGACATTGTAAACCGGCCATATACATTCGAGGTTGTTTTTCGATGGGAAATGTCCGAGGAGCTCTAAATGCTATGAAAATTATGTAGTTTTTATAAACAATAACTATAGCAACTTTTATGCATATATTTCATGAGATCGCTGAAGGGTTGAAAGATTGTAGGCCCGGCAAGCGCAATGTTTCCCTTTTTTAATTTTCACTTCTAATAAAAATCCAGCCCGAAAATCATTTGAATGGCCTGAAACTGTTACCGATATGCGCCTGTCCTCACCTAAGAATAGGTTATATAATGTGATGAATTTTTGATACCATTAAAACTGCACTCTCACGTACAGTTATACCATTTTTACAACTGTTTTATTTTTTTGTCTTGGAAAGAGCAAATTTTTGCGTAAACATCTTCACACCAATGTTATAAGATTGCTGACAAAAAAAGCAGATATCAGATTTTCACATTTCCGTTCGAAAATTAATGTTTTATGTCTTAAACCGTTACTAACATATGCATAAATGCATAAAATATCAATTTTTGAACTTAAATATAAAAATCTGCGATCTAATTTTTATCAGCAGTCTTATATAAGTGGTGTCCATGGATTTTCGCATAAATTGGCTCGTTCCAAAACAAAAAATAAAACAGTTGACAAAAACTCTTTGAGAGTGCAGCTTTAACTAGCTAGTTTCATAAGAGTAACTAATTTAGGATATATGAACATCTTCATGTTCTACGAAATTATCTGTAATTATCTATTCCCCTCGGTTCCTCGCAAATACATATTAAGGATTCTTCGGCGTTCTTTCAAATTCACATTAACGTATGAATGTATTTAAATAAAGTGGTATTACCATTCGCACTATTTTACACCGACGTATTAATTCTCTACTACTACTACCACCACTACCACAACCACTACCACCACCACCACCACCACCACCACCACCACTACCACCACCACCACCACTACTTCTACTACAACGACTACCAATACCACTACTACTACTACAACAACAACAATAATTTGTACTTCTACCTCGTCAGCAAATACAGATTTTTACGCATAAAACATTATCAAATGGTCACAGCTTATGTAACAAAATAGGCAGTCACGAGTTTTCAAAGAAATAGTGTAAAAAAAAAAACCGAACACTAAACTCCTTATACAAATAAAGTAAACATCTTTGATGTACATGTATGTACATAGTTGGTGATGCGGTTCACTGTACTACGTTTTGTTAACAGCATCACGGGGCTTTGACTCATACTGATCATATGAGTGTATGTGTCAATGATACTGCATCTTACAACCTCATTACGAAGATTAAACATTCACACTTGTCCACATGGTTTAACTGATAGTGGCTATCGATAGTATAACTTAAAGGATATTTGTGGTGTACCGCCTTTTGTTTTACTTCGTTCTAGAATTTTAGGTAAGGATTTTTGTTTTTCGTTTATATTATATAGGTTATAATACACTGGGGTGCCGAGGATGGTTTATAAGAAATATCATGTAACTTTTGTATTAACACAAACTGTCGTATTATTCGAAGGCAATATTGACCTCATTTATTCAAAAATAATTAACTTAAAGTATTCATAGCCTATTTACCTTATTTGTACAATAAGAGTAAGCTTTAATGAAACAGAGGT
Organism: Mya arenaria; assembly: GCF_026914265.1. Classification (NCBI taxonomy): domain Eukaryota; kingdom Metazoa; phylum Mollusca; class Bivalvia; order Myida; family Myidae; genus Mya; species Mya arenaria. The sequence goes on along the minus strand of NC_069137.1, from coordinate 969,024 downwards.
CCGATTAATCAAGAAACCTCTGAACAGTTTTGTAGGAAGGATTTAAAACTGCGATGTACTACTGTTGAGAATATATCTTAGATTCTAAATCGTTACTATGATTCTTAACGAAATGCCCACCTGGTACTCGTTTCTCTCCCTGGTACTCGTTTGCCACCTGGTACTCGTCTGCCGCTCCCCCCTGGTACTCGTATGCCACCCCTGGTACTCGTATGCCCCCTGGTACTCGTTTGCCCCCTGGTAATCCTGGTACTCGTCTGCCCCCCTCTGGTACTCGTCTGCCCCCCTGGATTTCGTAAGCCCCCCTGGTACTCGTTTACTCCCTGGTACTCGCCTACCCCCCCCCCGGTACTCGTCTGCCCTCATGGATATTGTCTGTCCCCGGTTATCGTTTGCCCCTTGGTCCTCATATGCCCCCGGTACTCGTTTGCCCCCACCCCCGGGACTCGTATATACCCCTGGTACTCGTCTGCCCCTCCTCTGGTTTTCGTCTGCCCCCTAATACTCGTCTGCCCCCCCCCCCTGATATTCGATTCGAAACAAAGTCTCGACTAATGTTGCCAATAAGAATCTGTGTGCGGGTCTCGGGAATGTAGGTAGTGTACCAGGTTTTAATCTACTTGCAGTGTTTAAACTGAAAACAGTGTGTGTGTGTGTGTGTGCATGTTATATTTATTATAAATTATTTTTTACATGTAATAAGCTGATGATTTACATGAGCACAATCTTTCGAACTGCTATCTTAAGTAAATTACATACAGAATACAGATAGAGTTACACATTCTGTACAAATTTGTTTCAGCGTTTTACGTGAGGACATTTTTGTTAACGATTTGAAGATCATACATTATTTTTGTACATCTAATAACTTCATTATAAGTACAAGCTTGCATCCTGTTCATGTTGCTTGATTTCGGCTAGTTTAAAGTGACACTTTAAGGTGCACCCTCACAGATTTACCATTTTTACAACTCTTTTTTGGTCTTGGAATGCGTAATTTTTGGCGTAAATATCTGCAAACTAGTGATAAAAGACTGCTGACAAAAGATCAGATCGCAGATTTCATATTTCCGTTCCTAAATTATTGTTTTATGGCTTAAACCGTTACTAACGGTTTAGGAAAATACATAAAACATTATTTTTTACCTTCAATATAAAATTTTGTGATCTATTTTTTTGTCAGCAATCTTATATAACTGGTTTACATGCATGTTCACATAAATTGACTCGTTCCAAGACACAAAAATAAAAAAAAAGTTGTCAAAACGTTCAATCTGTGAGAGTGCAGCTTTAAGTGAGGATATTTTGTTAAGAAGTTAATCATCATAAATTATTTATGTACATCTAATAACACCATTATGTGCTTTCATCCTGTTCATGTGGCTTGATTGTGGCTAGTTTAAAGTGACACTTAATTCGAGATCAATACGTCAAGCACATGTATTACAAACATAACATTTGAGTGATAAACCTTAACTACTTACTAAATAATGCATTTATGGAAAATATTAATTACGGATAACAAGATTGTATACGTGTATTTGATAGCTAAAAACGCAAAAATATTATATGATTGGTGAGTGCTAAAATATTTACTGTGATCTACTATCATCTCATAAGGTAGAATACCGTCTTTTCTGGTGCTTTCTTCCAAATTAAACTCGGTTTCCTTCATAAGAACCATTGTTTATGACATGTTTTCATCCTTTTAGTATATTAAACAATTGTATTAATTGTGGTAAATCTTATTTGGGAGTAAGAGTGCATCTTGAAGTTCATAGCTTAAAGCTGTACTCTTACAGATTGACAGTTTTGACATTTCTTTGGTCTCAGAATCAGATTATTTTGTTATCAATGCCTTCAGTTCAGTCATATAAGATTACTTACAATAGAACTTATCTCAAATGATTAGGAAACTGCCGAAAATTTCAATTATTCTTAACGCGTTTATAACGCTTTAAGCCGTAAAATAACGATTTTCAAACGTAAATATGAAAAGCTGCGATCCAATCTGTCAGTAGTCTTGTATTACTGGTTGCCAGGCATTTACGCTAAAATTGTTTCATACCAAGACAAAAAAAGTTGTTAAAACGGTCAATCTGTGAGAGTGCAGCTTTAATTTAAGGACACTTAATTTTTGCAATTTAAGGACACTGGTTGGGTTACAAGCTTTGTACTGATTGTTGGTTCAACGTATTCTTTGAAGACACTTAAAATATACAGCTAATAAGGATGTTAAATTCATGAAATGAATACTTTCATATTACCATTCAAATGCATGGCATTAACAATCGTTAACTTAATTGTCATTTTAATGACCTATCGTTAAATCGTACTATTGTGGAATACACTTTACAGTCGAACCCCGTTAGCTCGAACTCCCAGGGACCGGCGAAAATACCTCGAGCCTCGGAAAGTTCGAGCCAAGCGGAAATACTTACATTCAGTATAAAGAAATTGGTCTAGACATCTAGTTCGAGCCAATAAGGGTTTCGAGCCAAGCGAGTTGAGTCAACGGGGTTTGACTGTATATATAATTTGTTATCTTGACTTTTCTCTTTTTAGCCATTTGTCTCGTATAAGGTTTTCTGTATCCGGCATGAAGCCCCATGTTAAAACCACTTTCTATTTCTATTTTTTTTAATTATTCGAGTTAATTTTGCCATTACTCACTAAATATTTCCGGAGAATGAAATATTCTTTGGTGCTTTCATGTTTGTGTTGGCCGTGGACAATTGAGGAATTTTTCAAATTTTCTTTTCATTAATTTTACGTAAATCAGTTCTGACGATTGCACGAAGATTGTTTGTGTGGCCCAATGACAATCGAGGATTTTTCAAATTTTCTGTTAAATAATTTTACTTAGACATATTCTGGAAAATGCAACCCAAAACTCAAAATAACTTTATGGTCGTAATTTAATTTCTGAATTGATTATTTTCAATTTGTTGTTTTTGTATTTTTCAGATCAGAATGGGTCAAGGCGATGGTTCTGGTGGCGGGATGCCGCGTTTCTTCTGGGGATGCCTATGGTTTCTCACCATATGGTTCATCGCGTGGCCAATCGCGTTCTTTCTCGCGTGGATATACATTTTCCTACTTCCGTTCAGCGTCTGTTGCGAACCGTTAAAGGATGTGTGCCAGTTCTTGCAGAAATGCGTGCTACTACCTTTAACGTGCGCTGAAAATATGGTTAGCATGAAGCCGATGTGTTGAAAAGGAACTCGAAGTTGAATATTGATGATTGCCTGAAACTCTTTTCTCTTACAATATGGAATATCAGAACTCAGGGAACCAGACACTATTGGGGAATGAGCTGTTATCACGGTGCCACTTTTGACGGATATTCATGGCCCAAATTTCTCGGAACTTCTTAAGCTAAACAGGCTTAAGTTGTTTATTTTACTTAGCCAAAATACATACATAAATTCGATTTTGATCAATGATCAATAGTTAAATGTGATCATTATAGTGAGGATTAATATTTTATGGCTGAAAACTCTTACAAAAGTAAATACAGTCAAACCCCGTTGGCTCGAACTCACAGGGAGCGGCGAAAATACCTCGAGCCTCGGGAAAATCGAGCCAAGCGGGATTTGTATCATTCAGAAGGAAAACAGCGGTCCTTATATCAAGTTCGAGGCAACGAGGAAATCGAGCCAAACGTGAAATGTTACATTCAATAGGAAAACATCGGTCCTTTATATCAAGTTCGAGGAAATCGAGCCAAGCGAGTTTGAGCCAACGGAATTCGATTGCACATTTAGAGCGCAAATGATAGTGCAAACAAAATTAGTAAGCTTAGCTTAATACTGGCATAAGGGACTTAAGAAGTTAAGAATAAAATGGGGACTGGACTTGAGCAACTTCCTTACTATTTATAATGTACACGATCTTACGTTTATTATTCTATACGGTATGATATTTGATTAGATTTTGGAGTTGGGCGCGTTTCATAAAAAAAGTGAAAAATATCCGGACACTGTTGGGTCGTGAGAATTTCGTCAACGACTGCTATCTGTGATTACAACCATGGCGAAACATCAAAATGTTAAACTTACGCCAAACTTGACAAATATAACATTATTATACCTTTTATAGGGTTTGATTTGCTTTAAATGTATTTTGTGCACATGTGCTTATCGCAGATGAAATCATTTCTTTACAAATATCATCGTTCACTGCCGACTTCAAAAGAATCTGTGAAAATCATAAAAACTTGTTACAGCATGGGAAACTTGCAATGAATTTCTTGGAAATGATTGTTGTTTTTTGTAATGTTTCGATTTATTTTGTCTTGAGTATTTCTTAGAAATATACGTTTTATTATTTTTAGCTGTTGAATGTTCGTGAACATTAAAAACTCAACCAGCAAGTGGCAGTTAAAGAATATATTTTTAATTTGTATTTTTGCATGCTACCTTCACTAGAAAAATGTGAATATTGTTTCAAAGTAATGATTTTAAATTTAAAATTCTAACTTTGTGGCAACATCGCGTCCTGTTATTAATCTAATTTTCCTTGTCTCGTTTAAATTCGCGTGCATCCTGCATTGTACTTTTGTGTTTGTATAATTGTTTCTGTTTGTTAGATTTTTAAATTTGTTTAACTTTTAAAATATAAACTTTTACTTCCTGTTCACGATTCAAGTCAGAAATCTGGGTTAAAATGATAGTTTTACTGCCGTAAGTAAAAGAGATAAAAAATATTCAATTACATCGATTTCAACGCATTATTTCTGAATTGATGGGGCGCTTGTCCAAAATTGCGTCACTCTAAGTGACGCCCCTTTGACGCTTATTTTTTGCCCCGCCCCTGTAATGCGAAGTACTGATCATCCATTCTTACGATCTTTATCCAAGAATAATGAGTTTTGTAAAAACAATGTGCTAAATATAATCTAATTATAATGATGTTAACTGAGTGTTATTTGTAATGTAACACTTTATTTTAATTTACAGCTGCACTCTCACAGTTTGAACTTTTTTTTATTTTTTTGTCTTCGAACGAGCCATTTTTGCGAAAATCAATGGGAACCAGCTATTCAAGACTGCTGACAAAAAATAGATCGCAGACTTTTATATTTAAGTTCAAAAAATGATGTTAGTAACGGTTTAAGCCATAAAACATGAATGTTCGAACGCAAATATGAAAATCTACGATCTGATCTTTTGGACAGCAATCTTATATCATTGATTTGCAGATATTTACGCAAAAAATTGCTCTTTCCAAGACAAAAAATGAAATGTTGTACAAATGGTATATCTGTGAGAGTGCAGCTTTAAGTACATTTGGAAATATGGTAGCATTGTTGTGAGGCCGGAATATTTCAGCAATTTTTAACTTCTGTATCGTTTGTTTATCATTAGTTTATTTATAAATTGAAATATGTTATATATTTGAATAGATGTATATGTTTGTTGGTAGAGCTAACTGTTACATGTATATATTTGTATAGTATAGTTTATAGACTTTTAAATAAAAGGGAGTTAATCTATCAAGTCGACATGTTTTTCCAAGAAAAATATCTTATTGTCTCCCCTATACGTGAAAAAAGTCATTGGCAGTGTTAAAAGGACCCACTCTATTTCAAGAAGATTCAAGGGACGTTTTTTCTTTTAAAAGCGAACAGCAGCTCCAGAGGAGAGGGGGGGGGGCGCATCCCCCCACCCCCCGTTTGTTAATATCGGAGATAAAAAGTAATAAAATACGCTCAAAATGCACCATTTCGGACTAGAAATTGCAAAAAAATGTATTTTGCTGCGACTGTTTTAAACGAAATATATTCTGCTTCTGAGGCAAGGGCGAAGATCAAAAAGGTAACGCCCGCTCTAAAGTCAAATCCTGAATCCGCCCCTCTTAGCCCTTATGGGAAACACCATGTTCACCCCTCAGTGCCTTTTTAGAATTGAATATTTTTCTTAAATATATTAAAAAAAATATATATTGTGATTATAAATACATACTAATATAATTTACTAAGCAGTAAAAAAGTCAAACTGTTTTGAACAGTTACACACATTTCTCATTTTTTTCTGTCTATTCATAATACAGTCGAACCCCGCTGGCTCGAACTCACAGGGCCCGGCGAAAATACCTCGAGCTTTGGAAAATTCGAGCCAAGCGGGAATGATATCCTTCAGTATAAAGACTTCGGTTCTTTACATCTAGTTCGAGCCAACGAGGAATTCGAGCCAATAGAGCCAACGGGGTTCGACTCTAGCTCAGTTCTTCACAGCCTGATAAGCCATGACAGGCGGTGGATGATACCAGACAGGCGGTGGATGATCCCAGACAGACGGTGGATGATACCAGACAGACGGTGGATGATACTAGACAGGCGGTGGATGATACCAGACAGGCGGTGGATGATACCAGACAGACGGTGGATGATACCAGACAGACGGTGGATGATACCAGACAGACGGGTGATACCAGACAGGCAGTGGATGATACCAGACAGACGGTGGATGATACCAGACAGACGATGGATGATCCCAGACAGACGGTGGATGATACCAGACAGACGATGGATGATACCAGACAGACGGTGGATGGTACCAGACAGGCAGTGGATGATACCAGACAGGCGGTGGGTGATTTCAGACAGACGGCGGATGATCCCAGACAGGCGGTGGATGATACCAGACAGGCGGTGGATGATACCAGATAGGCGGTGGATGACACCAGACAGGTGGTGGATGATACCAGACAGATAGCGGATGATCCCAGACAGGCGGTGGATGATACCAGACAGGCGGTGGATGATACCAGACAGACGGTGGATGATACCAGACAGACGGTGGATGATACCAGACAGACGGTGGATGATCCCAGACAGACGGCGAATTGTACCAGACAGACAGTGGATGATACCAGACAGGCAGTGGATGATACCAGACAGACGGTGGATGATCCCAGACAGACGGCGAATGGTACCAGACAGACGGTGGATGATCCCAGACAGGCGGTGGATGATACCAGACAGACGGTGGATGATACCAGACAGGCAGTGGATGATTCCAGACAGACGGTGGATGATTCCAGACAGACGGTGGATGATACCAGACAGACGGCGAATGGTACCAGACAGACGGTGGATGATCCCAGACAGGCGGTGGATGATACCAGACAGGCGGTGGATGATCCCAGAAAGACGGCGAATGGTACCAGACAGACGGTGGATGATCCCAGACAGGCGGTGGATGATACCAGACAGACGGTGGATGATACCAGACAGACGGTGGATGATACCAGACAGACGGACAGACGGTGGATGATACCAGACAGACGGTGGATGATTCCAGACAGACGGTGGATGATCCCAGACAGACAGTGGATGATACCAGAGAGACGGTGGATGATACCAGGCAGGCGATGGATGATACCAGACAGACGGTGGATGATACCAGACAGACGGTGGATGGTACCAGACAGACAGTGGATGATCCCAGACAGGCGTTGGATGATCCCAGACAGGCAGTGGATGATCCCAGACAGGCGGTGGATGATTCCCGACAGGCGGTGGATGATACCAGACAGACGGTGGACGATACCAGACAGACGGTGGATGATACCAGACAGGCGGTGGATGATCCCAGACAGACGGTGGATGATACCAGACAGGCGGTGGATGATCCCAGACAGACAGTGGATGATCCCAGACAGGCGGTGGATGATCCCAGACAGACAGTGGATGATCCCAGACAGACGGTGGATGATACCAGACAGACAGTGGATGATTCTAGACAGACAGTGGATGATACCAGACAGACGGTGGATGATACCAGACAGACGGTGGATGGTACCAGACAGGCGGTGGATGATTCCAGACAGACGGTTGATGATTCCAGACAGACGGTGGATGATACCAGACAGACGGACAGACGGTGGATGATACCAGACAGACGGTGGATGATTCCAGACAGACGGTGGATGATCCCAGACAGACAGTGGATGATACCAGAGAGACGGTGGATGATACCAGGCAGGCGATGGATGATACCAGATAGACGGTGGATGATACCAGACAGACAGTGGATGATTCCAGACAGACAGTGGATGATACCAGACAGACGGCGGATGATACCAGACAGACGGTGGATGGTACCAGACAGACAGTGGATTATCCCAGACAGGCGTTGGATGATCCCAGACAGGCAGTGGATGATCCCAGACAGGCGGTGGATGATTCCCGACAGGCGGTGGATGATACCAGACAGACGGTGGACGATACCAGACAGACGGTGAATGGTACCAGGCAGGCAGTAGATGATACCAAGCAGACGATGGATGATACCAGACAGGCGGTGGATGATACCAGACAGGCGGTGGATGATTTCAAACAGGCAGTGGATGATACCAGACAGATTTCGGATGATACCAGACAGACGATGGATGATACCAGACAGACGGTGAATGGCACCAGACAGACAGTGGATGATACCAGACAGACGGTGGATGATACCAGACAGACGGTGGATGATACCAGACAGACGGTGGATGATACCAGACATGCGGTGGATGATCCAAGACAGACGGTGGATGATACCAGACAGGCGGTGGATGATCCCAGACAGACAGTGGATGATCCCAGACAGACGGTGGATGATCCCAGACAGACGGTGGATGATCCCAGACAGACGGTGGATGATACCAGACAGACGGTGAATGGTACCAGACAGGCAGTAGATGATACCAGACAGACAGTGGATGATACCAGACAGACGGTGGATGATACCAGACAGACGGTGGATGATACCAGACAGACGGTGGATGATACCAGACATGCGGTGGATGATCCAAGACAGACGGTGGATGATACCAGACAGGCGGTGGATGATCCCAGACAGACAGTGGATGATCCCAGACAGACGGTGGATGATCCCAGACAGGCGGTGGATGATCCCAGACAGACAGTGGATGATCCCAGACAGACGGTGGATGATCCCAGACAGACGGTGGATGATCCCAGACAGACGGTGGATGATACCAGACAGACGGTGAATGGTACCAGACAGGCAGTAGATGATACCAGACAGACAGTGGATGATACCAGACAGACGGTGGATGATACCAGACAGACGATGGATGATACCAGACAGGCAGTGGATGATACCAGACAGACTATTGATGACACCAGACAGACGGTGGATGATACCAGACAGACGGTGGATGATACCAGGCAGATGGATGATACCAGACAGACGATGGATGATACCAGACAGACGGTGGATGATACCAGACAGACGGTGGATGATACCAGACAGACGGTGGATGATACCAGACAGACGGTGGATGATACCAGACAGACGATGGATGATACCAGGCAGACGGTGGATATGATACCAGACAGACGATGGATGATACCAGACAGACGGATGATACCAGACAGACGGTGGATGATACTAGACAGACGATGGATGATACCAGACAGACGGTGGATGATACCAGGCAGGCGATGGGTGATACCAGACAGACAATGGATGATACCAGGCAGACGATGGGTGATACCAGACAGACGATGGATGATACCAGGCAGACGATGGATGATACCAGGCAGGCGATGGATGATACCAGGCAGGCGATGGATGATACCAGGCAGGCGGTGGATGATACCATGCAGGCGGTGGATGATACCAGGCATACGGTGGATATGATACCAGACAGACGATGGATGATACCAGACAGACGGATGATACCAGACAGACGGTGGATGATACTAGACAGACGATGGATGATACCAGACAGACGATGGATGATACCAGACAGACGGTGGATGATACCAGGCAGGCGATGGGTGATACCAGACAGACGATGGATGATACCAGGCAGACGATGGGTGATACCAGACAGACGATGGATGATACCAGGCAGACGATGGATGATACCAGGCAGGTGATGGATGATACCAGGCAGGCGATGGGTAATACCAGGCAGGCGGTGGATGATACCAGGCAGGCGGTGGATGATACCAGGCATACGGTGGATATGTTACCAGACAGACGGTTGATGATACCAGACAGACGGTCTAATGAGTTAATAGACAGTTATGGCTACAATTTAATGAACATAGTCACAAGATGCTATTAGCCAACTGTTTAGAATGTTCCGATCGGCTGTACGTATTGTATCATGAGATAGCAATAGTTTCAAAATGTCATCAACGTCATCGTTTTGTGGTAATGATAACATGGTCTAGCAATGTCGCCTGGCATGCATGATTGCACTACATCTCGTCAATGCATGCTTCACGTCATTATTGTGTTCCCCGCAATGTCGTCTATATATGCGGTCTGGGCTGGTATTCAATATTGGTCTTGATTGGATCTTAGGACGATGTAGCTAATCGGATTACTTGTTATTAATAACTGACCAAGAGAGAAGAATATCACTCCTGGCGAACAAGTGTAGCAGTATTTATGTATGGAAATTACAGCATTATATTGTAATTTGTAGTTGGTACAAAATGTTATAATTTAAATTTTTACATTAGCTTGCTAGAAAATTCTTTGGAAAGTATTGCTGCGATGAGGTACTTAATTTGCTCTGTAGTTACAATACTACTAGAGTTTGCTGACATTATCAGAAACAGTAGCGTACATAGGCATGGTTGCTCCTATGTATGGGTCAATTCCTACCTACATGTAACCACGGCAACCAGGTGCGTAGCTAGGGACAATTTGGGATAACGCAGATCGAAATTAGTTCATTTACGAACAGCATATTAATCCCTTCACCCCTCCCCCCCCCCCCCCCCCCTCCCCTTCGGTTTTCAAATTCTGGGGTTTGGGTATGACAAAAACTTCGACCTGTCAAAATTTCAGTACGCACCTGCGTATTTGTGTACAGTCAGCTACGCGTCCTGGCAACTGTCCTGGCACTATCTTCACCTGCCATTCTGTAAGAATGTGTTCGAAAGATGGTAATGATAAATATATTTAAAAAAAATAACAAAAATAAACATTAGCTCTTGTAATTTAATTTTGTTAGTTAATAACTTAATATCTATATTCAAAATGCCCGCTGAATACCACATCTTGTCCAGTGGGTGTAAGCCATCCTTCTGAAAACACAACTCTTTTTCCGTTAAAACAAAGGATAAAAGATATTCAGTGAAACACCTTATAATTCTCAATTTCTTCTATTCTTTTAAGTAATAAAAGATTATTTGTACATTGAGCATTTTAAAGAGGGACCTGTCCAGGTGCGGATCAGCCTTCTAAATTCCAGGTAGTTTTGAGAGCACCATATTTCCTTTGGCTCCATACCTGACTGGCCTCAAAGCGGAAATATTTCTTCCTAATATATTTAGCTGTTCTTACTAATGGAACACACACAGTTTTTATTATACATGTCTTCAAGTTGACAATGTTTCGAGCATATTCTGGTGAGATACCGTACATACATTTGTATTTTTTATTATCGAATCATCTTTCTCTGTTCACACAGATGTGATATTGGCAAATGGAGTCTATGAAGAAAATTTTCATAAGTTTGAAGTGTATCATTAAATTAATGATAGAGCTCAATATAAAAGAAGTTCTATTTAATTCTGTATTGTTTTTGCTACAAAAAAATACCAACAACAAAACTGTAAAAAATGCTTAGTCTTTGAAGGATATTTAATTGCTTACCCCCCCCCCCACCCCATTTAAAAAAAAAAATAAAATAAATAAATAAATTAATAAATAAATAAATAAATAAATAAATAAATAAATAAATAAATAAATAAATAAATAAATAAATATACACATATCGATCAAGACTAAAAAAAGTGAAGGGTCGTGAGAAAATGGGAACCAGTCTTGTAAGTGGAAACAAAGATTTTTTTCTTCTCTTCTTTTTTCTGAGCTGCCTTTTTTGCGTATATTAGAAATTAGGGCATCAACTTATCTTAAGAGAATAACACTGAAAAGACGAACACATGAGCCGAACAGGGGATGACGTATATATTCTCTTTAATAACTCTTTACCTGATTCGTGTATACGTTTCTTTCAGAGGCTGTCTCGGAGAGTGGTCCAGAAATAGTTCATATTGCAAAGCATAATGTTATAGTTATTGTTGTTAAGGCCAAGCATAAAAGCAACTGTTTCTCAGGCACGTTTTTTTTTTAAAAAATAGGAAGGGAGCCAGGATTATTCTCAACAATTGTTTTATTTTAAGGTATATGGACTTATATATATAAAAATGGCACATGTCCGGTGTTGAAAAAAAGGATGTATACGTTTTACATACAATATTCATTAGGAATCTTTCCGCCCCAAAATCGTCCTATCATTATCGTTAAATAATGAAGAAATAAAATTTATTTTGTGGAGTAAAAAATGCCGCGAGGGCGGCGATGCCTGAGAGTCTAGATAAAATGATTTTGGCCTATTACTTAGCATTTCTGTAAAGCTTTCTTTTCCTCTTCAACTATTCCAGCATTTAAATATATTTTTAAAATTGTTAATGAAAAAAACCTGTTTAAAAGTGTATGTTTACCGAAGCGATAAACAATAAGTCCTTATGTCCATAAGCATGTTTTTTGGTTTTAAGTAGGAGTAGGAGGTGGGGTTAGAGAGGGTGGAGTGGGGTGGGGGATAGAAGGTAGGTCAGAAACGTATGCCTGCCTACTGGCTCTGGACGCGCCACTTGGACATTAGCCTGCGCTTGAATGAGACGTCAAACTTGCTGAATGTTATGTTGTTATTAAAGACATGTTTTATTTACTTCATAAGCACGGTATTAATTAATCAAATGCGCCGTATAAATACATGTCTGCATTTTAACGACCGACCTCCGTGATGCTCCCATTACACTATTTCAACCCTCCCCATCCCAACAACAACAACAACAACAACAACAACAACAAACGACTAATCGACGCCATATGCAAACAGTGTCAAGAGAGCAGCTGAAAGTCAATGTTTTATATAGAGAGAGACACAACTGTCTTCTACTACCAGTGAACTAGACTGACGGGATTTTGATGGTGAGGGTGCGAAACTAAGAGGCATGCGCCGTCTGTACAGAACGGGTAATAAAGTCTCTAACGTGGTATGGTGGCTTTGGTGGTGGGGCGGGGGTGGGGGCTTTCAAAGAAAATGATAGCTTTTATAAGACTAACGTGCTACAGGGCCGTACCTGGGCATACAAATAAATTAAGGTACAAAGTCGATATTGGGAATAAAACTTTATAACATAAAGGGTGTAGACTGTATTACTTTTCACTGGTTAATTTTACTTAGTATTAGCGTTCAGAGTGGTTGAAAAATAGTTCAATTGTATCTGTATTCTTAAAAAAGACCCACGTCAGGGGAAATCAGTCCCGCTCCAACCCTATGTATCATATTAAGACCAGAATATAGAAATACATGGTTGGAGCGGGACCGATATCCCTTGACGTGAGACTTCTTTACTGGCCATAGCGCGGGAACCTAAATTATTTGTACGCCCCTGTTGTATTATATGTTACCATTTTCGTACACTAGAGTGATGATTTATGCGTACCAGGTTAGCTTTACCATTATCAAACCTCTGATGGGTGAGAATGTATGTACATGTAACTATGTGACATTAAAGGATTCACCAGGAAAACTATAAGGGGTTGCGCACCCCCCTCACCTCCTCCTCTAGGACCGCTGGCTTATCCTCATTCACCATCGTCTATAAAGTACCGCTCTTTACAACGCTACCCCTTCCCCCTTACGGTCAAATCCTGGGTTATGCAGTTGTTTGCCAATATATACTCGATTAAATGTTCATGCCTTTGAGGCCGACGTTAAAAACATAAGACCACAACACAATTATTATCATAAAACGTTAGTATAACTAGATCTCATTTGTGTTCTATACATAACTGCCTTATTTTTACATACACATCTGAAAAGGGGACGTAGAAAATTTATCAAAACAGTAAATCCGTGTATGATTTATTTTGGATTATGTTTTAGCCAATCTCCATATTATTACCAATATGTTATTATTGTTTGACAGGGTTAAAATATCTCATTTAATTAATTTACTCAACAGGGTCAAGGATAATGTCACGCGCATCGCCAAAACAGCTGATTTTACTACGCAATCCTACTACATTCATTCAAACAGAAACCACGTGTATCGCTGTGTTTACAATCGAAAATCCGAATGCCCGCGCACATGACGTCACAGCTGTTTCCGTTATCGATTGGCTGAAGGCTACCGGTGCTTTTGAATATTCATTATATTGTTCACGCTGAAGCTCGATTCTGATTGGTTAATTGGACTACACAGCAATCAGCCCGCGCAGAGAGACGATTTTGCCTTGGTTAGCCTAGTTTGTACACACGGTGTTGAAGTGACCCAAGAACAAGTTTTTCAACGTTAAAGTGACTATTTTAAAGCTGTCAAGATGGAAATGGCTAAAAGGATTGAGTTGGAGCGACGGGGTCGTATGGAGGATGAGGTAAGACTAGATTTTGTTGATTATAATCGTATGTGATACGATTTCGTGGGCTTGTACAATAGGCCAAGTGGTGGGGGCATGGTGTCCATTTTTGTTTCGAAGTTCAGCGATTGACAAAGTTATAATTGACAACTCGAGTATGTTTTTGCAGGCATTTGAATCAGCTTTGTATATAGGTAAACCTTTATTTTAAAATAGTTAATGTGAAATAATGAATTTTCCATTATTGCACAAAATGCATGTTTTGAAAATGACTTTTGACAGTTTTTGGCTTGAACGTTGTTTTTTTTAATGTAAACTTTCTAATAGATCTAAGCTGCTTGTTGATAAAGCATTGTATGGCGCTGAACTTCTGAAAGAAACAAAAATGTTCACATAATGGTGCATGACTTCTTGATGACCTGATAATTTGACACGTTTTTTGTTCGATTTTCTTGTTTGAAGCGTCTTCGCTGTATTTTCATGGCACAGAAACGTCCACCAGAACTGTTCCTTTGAATATAGCTTTGATTTTGATGATTCCTTGCTGTAAAAGTCTGTGATTTTGTCAATGTTTTGTCATCAGCCTCCGATGATGTGCATGTACATGGTCGCCATTTTAGCCATCTTGAACTTCTTTGTAATGTTAATATTTCTTATATCTAATGTATTCAAATGCTATTTAACCACAGATAATTCCTTTATATGTGTTTCCCCATCATTACAAACAGTTGTTAGATGTTGTTACATCCCCAGGTGCTTGTTTTGACTGTTGACCATTTTCAGTGCATCTTAGATTCTGTTCAAAATCCGCCATCTTTTGATGCAAATCTATTTTAAAGTTTTCTCGATATTGAACCGCGTTAAATTGCTCTTTATGGTTGATTTAGTTGTTATACGTAATTTTCTATCATTTCGGACCGTTTTTGTTTGTTTATTTTGCTGTAATCCCGAAAATAAAGTGAAAACACGCTGCACGTTTTTGCGTCATTTGACCTATTTTTAGTCTCATGATCGGAACTTGCAAACATGACAACGGATTTTCGAAGCTTGTGCAGCTGAGAGTCCAAAATCGTTGCAATTTCTTAAAGAAATCCACCATATTGTTGCATTAACATCAACTCGTTCGCAAAGTTTGATGCAAATAGTCTTAGTTTTGCAAAAATCGCGTTTTGTTTTGATATCGCGCAAACACTTCAGCCGATCACGGCCATTTTGGATTTTTCGGCGGAGTCGCCCAAGTGTAACGCCGAAGAAATTTCAAATAATTATCCAATTTCAAATGAGATCGGAGTGTTTTAAACACGTGCATAAGATTGTTCTTAATTATTTTCACATTTCACCATTCCTACTTTTAAAATTAAGCCACCCATAAGGTAGTAATACGTGTAAAAGATGCACTGAAAATGGCGATCGGTCTGCCATAAGCGCTCAATGGTTGTTTCACAAGTGAAGGGACTTTTTTAGTGAGCTACATGAGCGGATGAATATATTCAACAAAATATGAAATCAAATCAAATCTCACACGTTAGTCGTGATTTCTTAACAAATATTTCGATTCTGTTTTGAGTTTTCGTTCAAAGTGTAAATATTTTCACCATTTAGCAAGATATTGTATATCAGTTGACGAACTACTTTCTTGGCGAAGGTTCAGTGTTTTGCTGGAGTAGTAAGGCCCTATGCAAATGAGCTGTGACGTCACTTACCATGTGCTTGATGTAAACAAAACGAAAGTAAATACTTCATTATCTTTAAGAAAATGCTCTAGATAGTTCAAAACATTATGTCGATTCTATTCTTCAATAAAGTAATGAACATTACAGTTTGGTAAATAATATTGTTTATATTTTCCAGATAGCAGAGTTGAATCTGGACAACTGCAGATCACAGCAGATTGAGGGGTTGACAGAGTCTTACTCAGGGCTAGAGTCACTGAGCATTATAAATGTTGGTCTGACTACATTGAAGGGATTTCCAAAGCTTCCAAATCTTCGAAAGGTATACACATTTTAAAATGGCAGTGTGGTGGATTTTACAGTGCTTTTGTCAAAATTATTCTTTTGGATGAACAAGCCAAAATTCACATACTAGCTTCGCATTACATTTTTAAACAAGCCCTGCTGTATAAAACCCAGAATTTGAGCAATTCGGGAAAGCATTCGTGACGATATATATTCACGGTATTATTATAAAAGCAAACTGTATATCGATTATTAATTTAGTTATGGCATTTGTTAAGCACTGAGAGAGAAAATGTCTTTTCGTTCGGATTCAACTGTATTCATATAAAATACACTATTGAATTTTATTAACTATTACTTCCTGTTTTCTCGCCATGAAATAGATTGATCTTGCATAAGAATTAAACAAATATTTTTTTTCAGTTTATTGATAACTGAATTTATAATTATAAAATACATATTTGATCTATTTCAGTTGGAACTGAGTGACAACCGTATCTCAACGGGCCTCAACAACCTCTCCGGTTGTCCAAGTCTTACACACCTCAGTCTTAGTGGAAACAAAATTAAGGACTTCGAGCCTTTAGAAGCACTGGTAAGCGGATGTATTAATTTCCATAAGCATGAGTGTTTAGACAGGGTTCTACAGTCATTGAAATTAGACTTTTGGATTAACAAGCCCGAATTCTTATACTATTGCTTGGAATACTTTTGCTTGGCATCAAATTTTTGAACAAGCCCTACTATATAAAATTCAGAATTTGAGCAAGCCCGAAAGACATTTAACCAGTGCTGGGCTTGCGGGCTTGTGTAAATTTCGACCACTGGTTCTACCCATAAATGTTAGTATTCAGACAGTGTTCTGCGAATCTTACCATTCATTCCTTTAGTTACAGACCAGATTCTCCCTTTTGACCATTTCTATAAAGTCCATGCAGGGTTCTGCCCATCATACATGCCATATCCCCCAGCGGGGAGAAAAATTCCCCGGAATTTTGACCCATCCCCTGGTCCCCACCGGGGGATCCATATCCCCTGGAATTTAAAAAAAGCCCGGAGATGGCTGGACCGAAAGTCAAAGTCCACGCTATTCCCACGGACCGGGGGGGGGGGGGGTGGATACAATTGACTGGTGTATTACACCGAGCATGTAAATGAACTAAGAGGTTTTTGCATATGTCACTTGTCACTTATGGCATTTAAAAATAATTTAAGTAGGGCCAAGCAATAGGCAATGGGCGCTCGCAGATCTTGATAAACTCAATTAAACAAACAAATTTTCTTTGTTAACGTGTATTTCTCGTTTTCAGAAGGACTTGCCGAACCTTAAGAGCCTAGATCTGTTCAACTGTGAAGTCACAAATGCTGAAGATTACAGAGAGAAAGTGTTTGAATTATTATCAAACCTGAAATACCTGGACGGCTACGACCGCGATGACCAGGAGGCTGAAGATGATGAGGATGAAGGTAAATAATATTGTCAAATCATGAATTATATTGTGCATTAGAAGAAAGTTTTCTCTGATGATTTCTTTTTAATCAATCATTTTCCCAAATTACCCAATTTACAAATTGACTCAAATGATAAGCATCTGGAAGTTAAAAACCTTTCAACTATAATTTTCAGAGAAATAATCAATAGAGTTGTTGGGCTCAAGTTCTAATTCTAATTTAAATTCTAAGCAAACTGTTTCAATGAAAAATATTGTAAGGACATTTACTGCATAGATTTTGCCTGTGACTTTATGGAAGTCCACTTGCACTCTTAAAGGCCTAGATTAAGGAATGTTTTGCATGACAATCCCCTGCTGTGCATCTCATGCTAATTGCACTGATGTCACAGTAGGGGCCAATTTCCTGTTTATTTGTTAATTGGCTCAGGGCCATTTAGGGTCCTTTTATATTATAAACCCCCCAAAACTGATACTCAGAGATCTGATAAGACAATTTGGCAATTAGATTAAGATCAATACACAGTGGTTGTTTACTATACACCTTGTTTTTTTTTGGGGGGGGGGGGGGGCACTTAATATAGAAGGATTAAACTAGGCCTTTTAGCAGTGTAAGGTTTACGACCAACATATCTTCTTGGCTGAGCCCTAGTTCTCTTACCACAAGCAAGGGATGAAACCTGATTACTTAAAGTTCTGGTTATCGGTGGCAGGTGTCATTATTATATTAGCTGATAGTATTGGGGCTTGGTGGTTATAATCACATAATGAGCTGATAATATTCTTGCCTTGCTCATTATTATATGAATATTCATGTTTGTATTTGGATGACTGTATATAGTGGGCTGGCACATACAATTGTTAGCTAAAGAGCTAGCTTTTAATAGCAATACCCAAGTGTCCAACTGTAGAACAATGGGTACTGGTTTCCTTGCCCACCATATGAATGAAGAATTTTGTGCAGGGGAATGCGATGCGAATAGTCATTTAAAAGTTGTGTTACGTGAAATGTATTTTGCAAATGCTGTTTTCTCAATACGAACCAGCTTACAGCCAAAATGAACGATTCAAATGGCAAATTGGGCTGGTTTAAATTTGGAAAAATGTTCATTTTATGATAAAGAAGAAGTAACTGGTCGGTTAATCTAGTATCTTAGACGGTTTAACTAAAACCTATTGAGAACCATGCTAATGAGTAAGTGGTATTGCGGTAAAATATATAACCCACAGGGGAAGGCAATTATTTTCTTAGTATATAGGTGGGTGTCATTTTTGCTAATTTGGACTTCAAAAGAGTAAATTTGCTTCTGTACAGGGGTGGTATAATATAAAATTGCCTGCCCCAGGGGGGTTATATGTTTAATCAATAATGGAAAAGCCCTAATGGACTTAAGGAATTGTTGATCTTTAGTGAAAACATATGCAGTATAATACCCCAGATGCAAAGCAAAATGAACTGACTATGCCCATTTTTAAATCTGGTTAAATTTACAGATGGAGTTGAGGATTTTGATGAGGAAGAGGATGGTGAGGAGGAGGAAGGTAGGTTTGAAAATTATAAAAAGATTCGAGCTTAGTTTATACTGATTCCTTTATGCTTGATTGTGACGAAAGCTGAAAGCTTAATGAATCACTCTCCGAGTATGTTTCCTGAGAAGAAACCAGTACTGGTGTCCATTTTGAAAGGCCATGAGAAAGTACCTCTGTTAGGGATCGAACCCACGACCTCTTGGGTGAGAGGCGGGTACCTATAGCACTAAACCACTGTCGCCCTCCAAAAGTTTTAAGCTCATCTGGTGGTGTTTTTTTGGGGAGGTTTTTTGTTTGCTTAGATGGCATTATTGTTGTGCAAAGAATTCTACCATTCATATATTATATTCAAATTAGTTCAATGTTATATGCTGTCAAGGATAATGTACATTTGTGCATCATGATTAGGCCCATATGACTGGCTTTACCTCAAGCTCTGCCCCTTTGTCAGCTAGAAAAAAGGCAGCAGGGCCTCCATTAAGAATTTGTAACTGGAAGTATGAACTTCTTGTCCATCAATACAGGAAGTTTTTCACCAAAATTTGGAAGTTAAAGTTGCCCGAATACAATAATTTTCCACTATTTTTTTCAACTAGTATGTTAAAAATCAATTAATTTGCAACTATAACTTCCCGAATTCACAGATTTATATTATAATTATTTAATTTACCTCAAGTCAGATTGAAATTGTGACCATTAAAGTCATTTTTTATATTTTGAGCTTCCAAGCATTCAACTTAAGAAGTTTTCCTCAAAACTATGGAAGTTTTTATACTTGTAAGGAATTTTGGAAGTTTTAACCCATTTCTGAGAAGTAATCTACTTCCAAATTTCTTTAACAGAAGCCCTGAACAAATTTGCTTGTAAAGATAAATTTAGTTATTAATTGACTGGAAATGTATTATTTTTTTTCTTAATAAAAAATCAGTCATTTAATCCACAATAGAATTTCTGGTATTGGTATCGGTCACCATTTGTTTACACTATTTATCATGACAAAAGTTGTCATAGGTGGGGATGATGATGACGACGATGATGATGATGACGAAGAAGTAGAGGATGAGGATGACGACGATGATGATGTTCTCGGTGTTGAAGAAGACGATGATGATGATGAAGACGCAGAGGAAGAGGAGGAGGAGGAAGATGATGTGGGCTCAGCTCTGAAGTTGTTACAACAGCCCAACGATCTCGAGGTTAGTGTAAGTTGATTTTAGTGTATGTGGCTGTTGTGATGGTGGCAGGATTTTAAAGCTGCACTCTCACAGGACAATGTATCATGCGTTTTTTGTCTTGGAACGAGCCAATTTTTGCGACAATGCATAGAAACCAGTTCAGACAACGCGAAAACTTTTCCTTCTTCACAGGACATTGCGACAGGTAAATACTGAAAGTTTACCTGTCGCACCAAATTTTTACCTGTCGCAATGTTACAAACAGTATTCAGTAACATCAGCCTAAACCTTGATTTTAAGCCTCTTTTTTTAAATAAGTTTTGAAATTTCCCATTTGAACAGGTTTAGATCTTTTTGGTTAGATTTGTCCTACAGTTCTATAATAAATTACAAAAAAAGCCAAACATGATGTAAAAAAATCAATATTCGGATCTTATAAATGTCATAATTTTTTTCTTCCCTTGCCTCCCAAAAAAACTCATATCTGGTCTACCCATGAAACAGCTAGATCTTACTCTTTTAATTCATCTTTTAATTAAAGATACAATAGGGTTATAAAATGTAACGAATTGTACTACAAGTCAAACTCAGGCACAACATTTATGCAAAAACAAAAGTAGAGTTCTTGTTATTGGCAATGTTAAACAGAGCGGAAAGAAAGTCAGCTCGGTATATTAATCATCATATTTAAATTAACACTATTGCCGGGAACCACTACATACAGAATATTGTAATTTCCAAACATTTCCGTAAAATAAAAGTATTAGAGTACCAGCTGAAATCGGAACTTTAAGCCGTTTATCGGCTTTTACGGAAACATGTCGAAACGGGGTTTACAAATAGTGAAACACGGATTAACACGCTGAATAATCAAGATATAAAAATAACTCTGAACATTTATTTAGAAACTGAAAGTAAATTTTCCGAAAATTAAACGGTGCTGACTTTAATTTTTCACCGGACATTGTGACCGACCAAAACAAAAGTTTCGTCGGTCAAAATTGAAATATACCGGACATGTCCGACTGTCCGACGGACATTCGCATTGTCTGCCAGTTATATAAGACTGCTGACAAAAAATCAGATCGCAGATTTTTTATATTGCATAAGTACAAAAAATGACGGAACGGAAATTTGAAAATCTACGATCTGATTTTTTGTCAGCAATCTTATATCATTGTTTTGCAGATATTTACGCAAAAATTTGCTCTTTGCTCTTTCTAAGACAAAAAATAACAAAGTTGTAAAAATGGTAAATCTGTGAGACTGCAGCTTTAAGTGAGCCCTTCTTTTCCTACTTTTCCCTACTTTTTGTTGGGCTCTTTATCTTGAGAAAGCCCTACCATCCCTACTTTTTTGTAAAAATAGAAATTATACAAAAGTTTTTACTAAATGCATTGTTTGAAATTATCTAAATCTTAAATTTTAATGAGAAGCTGTGTCTAGTATTTTTGTAGGATTAGTTTGATGCAGTAGGTCTCCAGTGCTGCAAGAGGAGTTCTGTGATGAGAATCAGTGGTGCATGTTGACAAGTCAGAGGTTCATCTCCTCATCTTGTGGCTGAATCCCTCTTGAAGCACTGGTTTCTAAGCAAAGCTAACTATATGTACATTACAATTTATGAATAGCTTTAATAGTCATTCATTTGCATCCAAAAAGGTTAGTAAAGAGACCTACTATCCCTACTTTTTGCTCTTAGTATCCCTAGTTTTTCAAAAAGAAATCTACTTGTTTATCCCTGCTTATTTATTATTGATCACTTAAAAGCCTGTCGTGGCAGCCAGGGAAGCTCAATGAATTTTTTCTTCGAAGAAAATCGGAACTTATTTAAGAGCTCTTGAGCAATTTAGGATTTTATTAGTAAATTAAAATGACCAGTGATTTATAAGGATTTCTAAAGTTTCATTCCGGTTGAGAGATCTTAGCTTGAGCAGTGCCCTGCTGTGCTCTTTTGTTTGACAGAGCGGCCTTTTGATGTTAATAAACTTAATTTGAATTTTATTAGGACATTGTTTTTTGCCCAGACATTGGCATAAAAAAACAGTAGGACACATTATGCAATGGAGATAATTAACTATGGAAATCAATTAATAAAAGTTCTAAGCTGCTTCCTACGCCTTGTTGTTTTTTAAAGAAAAAAGTGAACCTTCGTTTCAGTTATCAAATGTGTAGTTTTTTCCCTAAATCTGTGCAAGAATATGAGTGTTCTCATTGCTGGGAAAAAAGACGTCATTTGTATGTACTCTTTGTAATTTGCAGGATGAGGAAGATGATGAGGACTTCGATGGCGAGGGTGCTGATGAGGATGAAGAAGATGTAGAAGAAGAGGAGGAGGAGGAGGAGGGTATGTGTGAAAGTGTTTTTTATATTGGAATGGTTTTTAAAAGATAATGTGACGGGGATATCTCAAAGTTACTTTGATGTAGGAGTTGTGTTAGGAGGATGAAACATCTCAAAGTGATTGAGTTGATAAGTTTATTTAAGATATTTTATGTACATTAGAAAACTTAATTGGTGCCTTTCTTTTAAATTATTGTTATTTCTTTCTTTTCAGAAAATTCCCCACAGCGAGGAACAAAAAGGAAACATGAAGGCGAGGAAGAATCGTGAACATGTTACCTCTCTTCTCATTGGACAATGTATCATGCGTTTTCATTGGACAATATATCATGTGTTACATATTCTCATCACAAACTATCCAATCACGGATCACCTTACATCTCATCATTGAATATGTCATTAGTGCATGCATTGTGAATAGACTTACTGATGAAAGCATCCATTTCATTGGTCGACGGATGGCAGAATACAGAATTGTGCATTTTGATTGGTCGAAAAGCTACGGATGAGAAGAATGTGTTAATTGTAAAGTCATTGTACAAACCATATTTACAGGGACATTATGTAATGTAATTTATGTGTTATATTTTGATCATCTAAAAACCTTTGTTCAAGTTCTTTAATGCTGTTTTTAGCTTCGTCTGTTATAGGAGAGAAAAATGAGTCAAGAGTCTGTTATAGATGTGTGGTCCTGGTCGGCGTGCAAACTCTTAAACATTTATCATAACTCCAGGGGCATTCAAGACATTCAAATGAAACTTGGTACACATATTGCTAGAGATAATACACATGTATAGCAAAGTTTTAAGCTCTAGAGATATGCGTCTTCTTGATGAAATGGAAAACTAGTGTGGGCATTTGCTCTGCGACACTTTTGCTCTGCCTCATTTTTTTGATTGAAAAATATTTATTTTAAAGGTAATTTTGAAGAAATAAGCAAAAACAGGTATTTAAGGAAACAAAATATTACTTCAATTGGAAACATTTGTAACAATATGTTCGGAATTTTGATAATATTGATAAATGTATATAGGAATGAAATCTGATTTAGAAAAACGCATTACGCTGGTTTTTCACTACTTAACCATTAGATGGACTTATTTAATTCCATTGTTTAAGATGCATTACGTTTTAATTGTTCATTGTAAATCTCTCAGAAAATATGCATTGTATTTTTCCACACTGTACATAAATATATGTGTATGTCATATTTTGGTGATTTCTCCGTTGTTAAGAAATTTGAGGCAATGCTGTTGTATATGAAAATGACTGTTAACATCGTACCTGTAAACCAAATATGTTAAAAACCAAATTTTGTCGACTCTTTGACAGTTAGTGCTATAAATGAGGGGATAGGCCTGCCTTTAAACGGACTTGTCAACATTTTATAGTCATATATTAAAGATATATTTTCCTGTGAGATGTGATCAAAATACTAAAGTCACTGTCTTAATTCAGCAATGAAAATCATCAAAAAATTCACATTAGATCTCTATTATTAAAAATTATTTGAAATTTTTGTGGGAAAATCCTAATTTGAGCCAAATTGTAAAACTTCTGCAAGTGTCCATTATCCTTACTTGATCCTTTTTTTAATAAATATAAATCCTATTTTAAAATGATATTCATATTTATTTAAAAAATATTTGCTCAAAAAAATTTCCTCCGAAATTGAAAAAAGTTCTGTCCACATTTTTTTGGATGTATTTTAAAAAATTATGCAGGGAGAAATTAAACTTGAAAACAGAAATTTATGATTGTAAAAAGTCCAATAAGTGGGACGGCAAATAAGAATTAATGATTCTTTTAAATGTTAATATAGGCAAGTTTGAACAATTGTTCTTTCAAATTTATGTTTTGGTCAGTTCATGGAATGGTGCAATTGGTATGTTCTTTTCAGAAAGTGGCAATCAAATTCCATTTATCTATGTGGTATTAAACACAAACTTGCACCTTTTTTAAGGAGTTAAAAAGAGGGGATATGTTTTGCTCTATTGATGATATTTACTGACTTGTATGTATTCCCTGACAGTCCTTGTTTAGAGTGTTCAACAACCATTATGTGTTTCTGTATTACATGTGTGTAATTGACCCTTAATTAACGTATTTTTATAGAAAAAAGTAAACTGAATTATTTTTGGCGACAAATGCCTCATTTAACAAGAATCATGCATGATTTGCCATTTGATGCACAATTTTAAGAACATTTTTACCGAAAAGGCTCATGTTATAACTTTTCCAAAATTTGTTGCAAAAAATGTTTGTATCAAATGGCAGCCCAAGTATATGTCGCTTCTCATTTTCAAAGCCCGTCCACAACATACATGACTTTATCGGGTGTGGATAATGAAACCATGTATAGATACACACTGATCAAAATAAACCATTTGTCTGAAAAACTCCTTACTCCAAAACTGTTCATCTGTAATATATGATTAATGACATTTTGTTAAGATGAAATTGTACATTTACTATGTAAATTTTAAAGGCCAAAGCTATATAACTAGTATTTATGGTTCCGAACTTGAGTGATTTGATGGAAATGTTATGAAGAATGAGTTTTACTAGAGCTTTATTTAATAGTAAGTTTGGCATTATGACAAAAATATTTGTGACCCAAAATGTGGTCACAATCTTAAAAAAAATAATTAGTTTACAGAATTAAGATTTAAGGAATTAAAAAATAAATAAAATATGTACCCCAACTTCAAAATGTGGGTCTTGTAATGCCAAACAAATGACTTTTATGTGTGGCTTAGTAAAGCAATCTGAAATCTAAGTAAGCTTTTGGGATAAGCCTTGGAGATCATGAAATGTTAAAAAAACATTGTATTTCTTGTTAATGTTTGCTTAAAGTCATGGTTAGAATATTATGCAAATTGTGTTACTTGCACATTAAAAGCTGTTGCAATGAAATGATTTTTCACGGAAAGAAAACGCTAGGTATTATTTCTATTGGATAATTATTTACTCCAATACAATAATAACTTGCAAATTATTATAGATCTTTGTTGATGGAAAATGAATTTTATTGCGACTTCTTTTGTTGTAAACTTGGTATCAGAAGTTACTTTGTGCAGTATAAGATACAAGGGCATGTGATTTGTGGTTACCTTGTACCCATATTAATTTGGTATTATTTGAAAAGTCTTTGATGTGCAGAAAAAATACCAATTTACTTATGGAATTAAAATAGGTTTTTTCATACGTCCATTTCCACTCATTATTACAGCTGATGTTTAATGAGTATTCACACAGTTGCTGACAGAAAACCAATCGTGAAAATATGAAAGCAAATTGGAAAGTGGTCAGGATTTCTTGAAGATTGTTTGCCCTTTTTTCCATTTCAAGCACAATTTCAGTTTGAAAAATGAACAAACACTTCTTTAACTTCATCAATAATGTTTTTTCAAATTCTTCAATATCTGAAAGCAATACCATTTCAAATATTTATTTTATACCAAATTTATATGAGATAGCGGGGCATTAGCATATGACATTATTGGATAATGTCTGGAGAAGGTGACAATATTTATTGTACATCAGAGTAACCTTAAGCAAGTATGATATATGACATTATCTGTTTAGAAACGATGATTCAGATTGGTGAAAAGTTGGTTATATGAGTTCATTGGCTGATACATTTGTGATGAAGCTAATAAATATATTTTTAGAAATATGAAATAATTGGATACAGAGCTGTGTAATTAGGTATGAAGAACATGAATATAGAACTAAAATTGTAGTTATATAGCCATGACCTTAAATAAAGTTTTAAAACTCAAAAGTATTTTGTTTTTGTTTGCATGATAAATGAGAAGTTGCAAAAGGACTGAGGCTTTGGATTGTCAGAAAACAATCATGTTCTCCCATAAATTATAATGAGATGTGACAAAAGTTGGCAAAATAAAGAAGTTTTTGCATGCAAAAACGACCCAAAACTAGAAACTGCAATATTTATTGTCTGGAGCATAACTTAAAAACTACTGGATGGAATTTATTAAAACTAACTGCGATGGTAAAGCATAATGAGAGGAAATGCAGTGTTCAAGAACCATAACTCTAAATTACTGAGTTATTTTCTTTTTTTACTTGATCTTATCTGGAGCGTAACTTGAAATCTAATGGATGCAATTAAACTTCATCATACAATGATAAAGCACTAAAGATGAAGTGCAGTGTACAAGAGGACCATAACTCTATTTCAGGTAATGACTGAGTTATTGCCCTTTGTAACCTGTCAGCAGCATTACTTCTATTTTACTCAATGGATTTTAATTATACAACATTTTTGTTAAATATGGTAAATGGAAATGCTGTGTGAAATTTCCTTCGACGTATGGCATCTTTTCAAAGTAATAGTTTACCATTCCTGTGTCCAGGTGTCATTCGTCTGAATTTGTCACTCTTGTGACAACTCTAGTTGGTCTATGATGGGCATTCCAAACAAGCGACACATTCAATTCTGTGGAATTTCAATTAGTTTATACAAATTTATGTTGAGCTCAAATTTGACAGGTAGAAAGATGGAAATTTGAGAAAGCGCAGAACTCCAGAATCATAATCATGTCCTTCATATGTATTTAGTAACCTTAACTTGATATTTTTCAATAATGATGGCTTGTCCGGGCTATATCTTGGAATGTTTTTTAAAGGATTCAAATAAAACTTAGTCTTAGTATATAGAGAGATGGCAATGACATTTATTAAATGTCTGAAGGTCAATATACAGGCCATTATGCAAAGATATTCTTTTACTGGTATTAGTGAATACACAACACTCACCACCAGTTTTCTCCCTTAGAGTATACTTTTAAACCATACTGGCAACTTTAAGCAGCTGGATAAGTGCATCGTCAGATACCCCCAATACACACTACGCTATGCTTCGTTGTGTACCGTGGGCAATTTGGCTAGGAAAATATCGCAATCATGAATACTTAATGAGGCAGTTTCATTGGTTCCGCAAAGTACCAGATACTTTATGGCTGAAAACTATTGTGGCGATTGCCGGAGTTGAACCCGGTCCGCCTTCTCACTACAATAATATTTGGCAGTTGTCAAGACCACATGGCCACGGAGGCTACTGACATTGTAAAGTTATTGAACAATATTTGAGCGTAACATGCAAATTCATTGGAAGAAGAGTTGTCTCTCCTGCCTCTTGCATATTCAGCAAAACGAGATTTTGAAGTGTAACGGAAGAAAGTACCGTGGTTGCCGACAATTGGAAATTATAATAACAAATCGAGGTCTTGATTTTGAAGTGTAATGGAAGAAAGTACCGTGGTTGCTGACAATTGGAAATTGTAATAACAAATCGAGGTCTTGAAGCATGACTGATATAAATGTATCTTCTATTATTTGAAGTCACAAGTTTTCTGCCAAGCCCTCAAATTGTCTTATCACAGGGTATCCAAGGGAATAAATAACACCAGTCTCACAATTTAATTGTTTTTATATTAATCATTAGTATTATACATACAGGACAAATAATAATGACAAAAAGCAAGTCATAAATACGATTAGAATTAGTATCATAGCATTAAGTGAATGTAAGAAAGTACCAAGCAACAATGACATAAAGGACATCCTTGCAGCAAACCAATAGATGTTTTACTTAGCAAAGTACTGATAGATGTTTACTTAGCAAAGTACTGATAGATGTTTACTTAGCAAAGTACTGATTATGTTGGAAACATTCTTTGAATCTACCTCGAGCCCGATCCATTTAAGATCTCGGTCGTAATATGATCATGTGATATTTGTTTTGTTTTATACTTGTGAGAATTAAATTTTTGCTAATATGAAGTCTGGCTGTGTAAGTCGAGAACTTTGCTTGGTAGTATAAAAAATTTTCTCAAAAGACCAAGGGGGATTACTCAACAACTTAAATTTATCTCACCAAGAGTAGCAGACCTTGATACACACCAGGGATGCCAATTTACCTTCTTAGCTGATTTCCTCTTTTTGGCCACAAATTGTTGCCTTTTGTCGGATAACAAAAAATCTTTTGTATAAAATGTGATGGGGATACTCCTATTTTGTACTAGTCTCCTTTTTTTCACAAATTTTTATTGGCATCCCTGACATACAGACACAGCGCCATTGTAAACATTAAACAAGGCGAGGGCTTAACACAAGACATTCTTAACACCATATGAAGATAGGTCTGTCTTGTGTTTAGACATCGATTATTCAACTTTGTAGGGTAACAAGTTTCAGAGGATTCAGTGCCCCACAATTTCAAATGTAGAGCAAAATGTAACAATAATGAGACATTCCTGCAAGCATCAAGTAACTGGCTTAAGAGAAATGCATTTTTGCATAAATAAACTACTTCAAAAGCAAAGAAGTCGGCCTTCACGTTCAAAGGTGCATTTTTTCAGTTTGATTTTTTTCTCTTGATCCACTATTAAAGTGACCAGACTAGACTAGGACTTGACCAGATGGTCCCCAACTCGGAAACTACAATATTTCATCAAAACAAGCCTAGAATCGTCTACATAAGCTAATATGAGGCCGATAAAACATCACATCGCATTATCAAAAGAATATTTATTGCTGTTTCAGCTGAGTTGACCAGTTTAAAAATAGCACATAAAGGTTTCCCAGTTCATAGTGTGTAAATTTAGCATATGAAGGTTACCTAATTAGTACAGTTACATATACCAATGCTATTCTTAAATTTACTGGCATTTATGTGGTAGACAAACCCAGTCAATTTGAAATTGGAAAAATTACGCAAAAACTGTAAAAGATTTTTTGCAATTGTATCATCTGGTGTCTAGTCCCTTTAAATACTCAGACCCACAATCAAACTAGTTCGCCTTTAGCCCATGTACTGTATTACAGGCAGTAAAGATCATTCAAATTTAAATACTTGGTGAGCCCATGTGATTCTGGTATCATTTGGAAGGTTATGGGTTGGCGATATCAATATGTAGTAACCTGAAAGAATGTACCTTGAACTTGGCCCCATTTTGACCTTGAACTCTCAACTCTCTTATTCAGCGTGTGCATACAACATTATAAATTGTGTCCTAAATGCTACGTCGGAAGGCAATATTTAGCTTCGATTAAAGACTCATAAACAAAGATAACTTTACTAGTTCTTCACCATTTTATATGAAACATAGCACACCATAAGCAACATAGACTTTCCATTATTTCATTTAAAAGTGTGAAAAGAAAAGTTACCTTGGTTTTTAAGTCTTCAGTTTAAGCAAAATGTTGCCTTCCGATGTAGCATATATGACGTTATTTATCACATGATATGCACATACTTGTCATTCATACATATAAAAATCAACACGAACATGCTTGACAAATTTTATGGAATAATAATTACATTCACAGTTTCACAAACATATACACATAATATATACACATTTACACGTACACATATTCCACGCTTCTCAATAAGCGACACATATTCACTCTTTTAAACGTGTCAATATTTATACCGCATTGTTAAACAGGTACTCTGATATGATATATGAAAACAGAGAGCAGTTGTAAGACATCAATTATCAGGTGTCAGCCAGGTTTTAAAGCTGCACTCTCACAGATATACCATTTTAACAACTTTTTTATTTTTTGCCTTGGAAAGAGCAATTTTTTGCGCAACTGTCTGCAAACCTACGTAAAAAAAGATTGATGACAAAAGATCAGATCGCAGATTTTCATATTTCCGTTCAAACATTAAAGTTTATGGCTTGAACCGTTACTAATGGTTGTAGAAAATGCACAAAACATCAATTTTTAAACTTAAATATAAAACTCTACAATCTAATTTTTTTGTCAGCAGTCTTATATAACTGGTTCCCATGGATTTGAGCCAAAATTACCGCTTTCCAACACAAAAAATTAAAAAGTTGTCAAAACATTCAATCTGTGAGAGTGCAGCTTTAAGACATTAGTGTGCTAAGAAAAAGAGCACATTGTATCCAGCTGGAAATAATTGGAACATTATGAATATTAGAGAAAATGTAAGGAATTGTGTTTGACGGAAGTAAAAGTAAAGTTTCAACTTCCAAATACATATTTTTTATGTATTCATAATCATATAAGAAGTTGTAATCAAAACAAAATAAATCTAAAATGGTCTCAAACCATTTTATTATTTTAAGACAGTCATCAAAATTAGACTCTTTCATGAACAAGCCTGATTTCTTATGCTATTACTTGGCATCAACTTTTTGAAAAAGCCCTGCTGTATAAGATCATGAATTTGAGCAAGCCCGACACTGGTAAATTGCTTTTTGGGCTTGCTCAAATTATGGATGCTGGCTTCCGCTTATTTCTACCACTGAGAAGGGTGCCAATGCTTGGTTCAATCAGGGCAGATGGGAGCTAGACTTAATGCTTTTATCATTGAAATGTACTGCTTTAATATGAAAAAATAGTGTATATATATTAAGTGAAAGTACCCAATCTTACGAACAGAATGCACAATAAATATTCTGTTTTTTTTGAACATTTATTGTTCAGCACTTTAAAAAATGAAGTAGCTGGTTACAAAGTTATTGTATATACAATTATTTGATTGAAACTTGCCAGGATTTTAGACAACTTTACAGTACACCAAAAAGCCAATCAAATGTACAATTAATATGACGTAGAGCAACCTTGATATAAAAATATGTAACTGATAAACCAATGGCGGTCGTCATTGAATTTAGCTTCATATCAATTCATTTTATGATCGAAAGTTGTTGTTTAATAGGGAATATAATTACATATGAATGAAAGCTTCCTTTTACCAAACATGGAGGTCATTAATACTTTTAACACAGACAAGCTACTATCTTATAATTTCATCACTCAAAAAAGTAAATGTATATTCATGTATATGAATAAATACCGTACAGGCTCTACATTTTGGGACAGGAGTTTTTATTTACCGTAAATTTAGATTAATGCCCCAACAAGTGAAACTGTTACAGTACCCAACAATCTATAAACATCTGACTTGCAGTTCATCACAGAAAATACAAAAAGCTTAACAAAGTTACAATGTTATCAAGCTCAACAATTTTGCTTAGAAATAATGTTAACAATGTTGCTTAGAAATAATGTTAACAATGTTGCTTAGAAATAATGTTAACAATGTTGCTTAGAAATAATGTTAACACAGTTGCAGTCAACGAAATTAGACTTTCCGACAAACAAGCCCGAATTTTCATGATAGTGCTTGGAATCTTTTAACGAAGCCCTGATATGTCAAATCCATAATTTGAGCAAGCCCGAAAAGGAATCGTCCCAGAACAGGGCTTGCGGACCTGTGCTAATTTCGACCACTGCAGTTTATTTGACAAATACCTTAAGGCAGGGTGAACAATTATAACACTCTGCCACACAATGATTTTAAGCATAGAATGTATATGCACGGAAAAACCCAACGCATTATTAGTAATTACAAAATGTTCCATGATTTAAAGCTTCACTCTCACAGATTGACAATTTTGACTTTTTTTTAAATGTTTGTCTCAGAATTAGCTGATTTTAACATCAATGCCTTAAATTGAGTAGTCATACAAGATAACTCGCAAACGAACGCATCTCAATTGCTTGGAAAACTGTCGAAAAACTATTTTTTCTTAAAGAATTAGTAATGCTTTTAGCCTGAAAACATAAATTTTCAAATGTAAATATGATCACTGCAATCTGATCTGTTGTGACCAGTCTTATAACACCGGTTTCCAGATATTAATGCAAAAATTTGCTCAATCCAAGACAAAAAAATAAAAAAAAGTTGTCTGAACGGTTATAATCTATGAGAATGCAGCTTTAAACATCTTATTTATTAAACATGTCATTAATGGTGAAAAGTTAAATAAATATAATAATATACAAAACACTTTCAAGAACACAAAACGTAGATCTGAAATCTAGCAAAAATATCCCTTTGAAAGATCGGACACCAAATAAAAAATCAAAATACTAAAAAAAATACTTATGTAATCTTGCCAAATGGTCACTCAAATGGTATTTTCTTCTTGGAAATTACTTTAAATAGTAGTATAGTTGTGAAAAAAATGTGATATCTTTAATAATTCATTGATTGCAAAAAAATAATCCTTTTTTTTATATATTATGTTATGATACTGAATGTTATCTATGAAATGTTGTCTCTTTCTCTCTAAACATGTATAAAAGAAAAATTATCAAAAAAATATTTGAACTTAAATCACAAGATAATTTTATCCACAACTGAATTCTCTTCCCGGTGAATCACTAATGTTGGTGGTATTGAATTCAATTAAGAGTGTCACAACATATATATCTTTGAAAACCTTGACCAACTAAATATACTGAACAATTTCGAAAAAAGAAAAACAGAACTAAAACTAAATGTTTTAACAATATTCAGAAGTAATGGAATTTGATCAGTTCCAAAGCCAACACATTCTTGTTAAACATCACATATATATATATATATATTAATAAGAAGACTTGATATATTTTGTTTCATTTCATCTCTTACATCATAAAAAAAACAAGTCAAATCTTATATTATCAAAGTTTAGCAATAACAGTCATCAAAATTAGACTTGGATGTACAAGCCCAAATTCTTACACATGTACGGGCCGTCAATTATTTTCAACAAGCCATTCCCTATAAAATCAAGGATTTGATAAACCCTGGAAAACAATATACCAGTGAAGGACTTGCAGGCTTGTGCTAATTTTGACCTCTGCAATTACCTGACACTTAAGTTCATATCATCATAATATATCACGTTGGTGTCCAGTATTTTTCATATTACAACGTTTACGATAAAACATCAAAATTCAATTTTCTTAAATAGTTTAACAAGTACCAGATGTATTCTCAAGTTTACATCATATCATAGCTACGTCTGTAAAATGATTTTCTTCTTTTTTATAAATCATTTAGACTATTAAATACAAAAGAGAGCAAGTTCAAGTTTCGTTTCATATTTGAAATTTAAGACATCACAATGGCGTCCAGTAGTTTTCTTCTTCCCATTTACACTGTTACAATGAGGAGAGCGAAGTAATCCTCTAACTCCTGCATGATTTGTGCCTCAAATCTATCATCTAGGAATTACAACATGCTTTCTTATTAGCCGAGCTATTGTCTGTTGGTGCGACTGTAATAGTTTGAACGTTATTAGACGGGGAATTATCGTCATCCGTGTTATCCCGGATCTGTTTCTGAGACACGATTTTGTATATCTCTGGAAAGAGAAGAAATACAATTTAGTTTCAACATATTCAAATACAAATATATATTTTACAAGGATTGTGAAACAAGCTACGATAACTTATACTACGTCACTCTCTTTGGCACGAGATGCGCGATGGTGTGGTCTTGCGTTGTGGGGGAAAACAGAACCCAGAGAAACCCACTTGTCCAGCTTGGTGACCACTATATTAAACCGAACACACATGCGCCCAGACTGGGAATCGAACCCGGGTCACCTTGGTGAGAAGCAATCGGCTAACCACTGTGTTAACTAACTGAGTGTTTATTTGATGATCATTCCCAATGCTATAACATTTTTTTCTCCAAAGTGAAATTATCTTCTAAATTCATAAAAAAACATGGACCCGGACATTTTTTTGGACAAAAAGAATTGGTATATTCTTAAAGAAACACTTTCTCCCCTTGTATTTGTTAAAGATGCACTCTTACTCCAAAAATAACGGCCTCATTCTTAAAATGTTCATAAACAAGAGGCCCAAAAGGGCCTATGCTCTACTGGCATGGCTTTTGTGGTCATATCAATCCAGAGCATGTATGTATGGGTAAAAGGCAACAGACATATAGTTTATGTTTTGTGTTTGGGTTACCTGAAAACGTAGCACGTTCAACATCTGAGCCCAGAAAGTATTGTAAGCAGATTAGTTGCATGAACTATTTTAATATGTGCCAAGTAAAAGTCATCTGACAAAAAAAATGCTTTCAAAACTGTACTCATAGTAAAATTTTCTGTAGTTTTAAAAGTTAAAAAAAGTTGGTCAAAAGGTCAAAGTCAAGGGCATCCTAGGACAACATTGATCAATTTGAACAATCATTCACAATCAATTGTGCTGAGATGGATGCACGAACACACAAAAAGATTTTCAAACCTTTCCAGATTTATGTTTACCAAACCTGTGAACCCTGGGTGTGGCCAGTAATGACACCAGGTGCATAACTTAAACATTCACAATCAATTTTGTTAAGATGAATGCGCAAACTACAGAACTTAAAGCTAAAAAATGGCCTTTGGGCTTTCAACAAGAACAAGGCAGAGTAATTCACAAAATCAACTGCAGAAGCAAAAAGCAAATTGTCTCTCAAAATCCTAGACTTGCAAATTGTCTCCCTTAACTCTAGACTTGAATTAACATATACATGTAAACTTGGCT
Organism: Mya arenaria; assembly: GCF_026914265.1. NCBI lineage: Eukaryota > Metazoa > Mollusca > Bivalvia > Myida > Myidae > Mya > Mya arenaria. The sequence goes on along the minus strand of NC_069137.1, from coordinate 933,775 downwards.
AAAAATAGATTTCGCTCATGCAGACCTGGCTAAAAATAGAAAGCATTTCTTTAAAACTTTCATGGCCCATAATCTAGGCATTCATGGGCGGATCTTGCTGGTTTTCGAAAGGAACCAAGCTCTAATGGATATCTAGATACTGTACAAGTTTCATCAAGATATAATCAAAACTGAAGACTGTATCGTGTTCACAACCAATTGTTTACACAATAGCATTTTTTTATACTATCAAGGGCCATAATCTAGGCATGCATGGGCGGATCTGGCTGGTTTTCGAAAGGAACCGAGCCCTAATGGATATCTAGATACTGTACAAGTTTCATCGAGATACAATCAAAACTGAAGACTGTATCGTGTTCACAAGCAATTGTTTACAGACGCACGACCGCACGGACGCACGACCGCACGGATGCACATACTACGTACACATTACCATCGTATAAGCTCTTCTGGCCTTTGGCCAGTAGAGCTAAAAAACGACACTTTCATTTTAACCAATATTTTACAGCAATTGCGAGAAGAGCAACATTGTATGACAAATGCAATATTATCTTAATCCCTTGGCGTGACGCCATGCAGAAATATTCTCTTTAATGATACTGGAAAACCTCTGAGAACCTCCAGACAAAACCAATTTGTCTGGCTTGTTAACCTCAATCAAACTTTAAGCCAACAAGACAACTAATTACTGTATAATAACTTTCTCGTACAAATGCAATTTGTTTAATTCATAAAGATTATTTTTTTATACAGAACTTGTCTTCAGAAACCATACAGTGAGTTCTATGTTTTAATATTAATTAATCCTTTCATAACTTTGTTGTCAAAAATGTTAATTTACTAAAAAAAATACTTTCGACATTTATTAGGGCCATCCTAACAGTAAGCATATGACAAAATAATATACAGGCCCCAATTTCTCGAAACTTCTTAAGTTCCTTATAACAGGGTTAAGCTAAACTCACTATATTTGTTGTTTTATAAAATGCGTTATATTTACTACTTTAAGAGTTTTTAGAAAATTTATAAGAAAAATCTGTATGCTAATGAGAAGAAATCATTTTTTATTTATCAAAATCCATTTTTAGTATGTATTTTGGCAAGTTGAAATAAACGACTTAAGCCTGTTAAGCTTAAGAAGTTTCGAGAAATTGGGGCCCGTAGATCAAGGTTTCCGGTAATGATTTCAAGTCGATGTAACAAATTAGATTGTATATTTCCCGGGCAAAATCGAATCAACTTTGTCTCAATTGACCATTCTAACTTTTCTAGCCGAATGAAGGAACTGTGCATGCAAAAAATACACCCTTTTTCTGTTTTAAAAAGATAACTTCATTCTTTTAGTGTGAAGCACAGTTTCTTTGATTCCGCAAGTATATCATTTTTGAAATACAGAAAATTAGTACTTAGGCCTAAAAAAAATAATGTCGGTTTCGGGTAACCCGACCCTACCTATAAAAATGCGCCGACCCTAACTATTTTTTCCGTTTCTGAGCAAAAATATATTCGTTACCGAATAGAGAGTTACGAAGGGCGGATAAATGCGAATTGGACGATCAGAATTATTGTTTATATGATAAAACAAAGTCAGGCAATGACAGTAATGTAGGAAAGACTGCCATTTGCAAGGAAACACTCTGAACTTATGACAGATTTAAAAAAAAAAAAAATCCCTACCTACCCTACCTTAAATTTTTGGGAAGGTTACCCTAAACAATTATTTTTTTGGCCTTAAAAATATTGTTTCTATAAATAGATCATACGCTTCAATTGGTGCATTAAATATAACTGTCATATCTCACATACAAGTGCTTTTCTCCACTTTTAAGGAAATGGTATAGTGGGCCCTTTGATAGGGGATAAGTAGTGGTTTTAGCAAAAAAGGGAATAATACTAACATGATTCATTTAATGTCCTTGTTGTCAAAACTTTTGTTCAACAAACTAGGTCAATGGTCCTCGAAGTTTTTATTTAGGTTTTTACCTGGATAGTGGATCCTATTATTCAACAAACCTATTGACATATTTATGAAAGGCACTAAATTGCTACATTCGCTTAATTTTAAGATGTCAATGGTTTTTCTTTTACAGGCATTTTTCCTTGGTAGTGGAAAAATCATAACTTTTTCAAGAGAGGAATTGGGCCGAGTTTTGGCCCAAAATAGGGCCGAAAAAACACTGCATACTCACCAGTTAAAATATTCTGGAAGGCAGTCTCCACATTTGTTGAGTCTAACGCTGACGTCTCAATGAAGGATAATGTATTCTTCTCTGAAACAGACAACGAAAACTTGCTCTATTGTGTTACAAGATACGTGTACATGTCAATGGCTTCACTTCAAAATGCCGAAGCTGCATTTCTTGTTTCGGAATTTTTACGTAACTAGAATCATAAAGGCGAGCCGCATCTAACTGCAAAATGCAGAGTAAATACTCCAATGAGAAAATGGTGTTATATCATGTGATCAAAATGTCGAGCAATGATTGGACATCTCAGAGAAGCAAAAATGCTGAGCCTTCAGAAATGGTAACTACAAAAATTGCAACTTCAGCATTTAAAAAAAAAAAAGTGTGTGATAAAATTACCAAGATTAAATATTAAAAACGTTGCTCCTGAAAACATGGGATTCTGTAGCTTCGACATTTGGGAGTGAGGCCATCGATATGTATGTACAACATGGATAAACAATCATTCGTCAAGCTTCTGGCAATAGAAGTGGTGCCAATCAAGAGTTCTAGAAACCCAAATTGCGACCGGGATTTCACAAACCTGCTGGCTTGGCAGTGGTAAGTCCCCTCCAAAATATAATTTTCAATGACTGAAAATGCTCACACATTTAGACAAAAAAATCTAATAATTCTTACCAGCATACGCCTTTGCCTCATCTGTGGGCACGGCTCGCAGATGACGTAAATCACTCTTGTTCCCAACAAGCATAATCACTATGTTGTTATCCGCATGGTCGCGTAACTCCTTCAACCATCGTTCAACATTTTCGTATGTAAGGTGTTTAGCAATGTCATAGACTAGTAGAGCACCAACTGCCCCTCGGTAATACCTGAAGAATGGACACAAAGTTATGATATTAAACCATGTTGTTATCCGCATGGTTGCGTAACTCATTCAAGCACATTCTTTAAGTATTTAAAAGTGTTTTATAATATCAAAGACTATTTAAGCACCAACTGCCTCTCTGTAATTCCTAAAGAATGGACACAAAGTTAAGATATCATAATCATGTTGCTTTTTCTATAGTACCCACAGGGCCGACTATTGGACCCATTCCCAAAGCAAATAATAAGATATTTTTCCCAATCTTCAGAAAAAAATCCCAATCAAAAAAGATTTTTTTTTTTTTAGAAAGTCTTTTTACCTATAAATTATGTGATGTAATGTTTCTTTGATAATTGAACTCGGAAATCATTGATTTTCATCACATTCAAAGATCAGTATGAAATATTATCTGTCATGATTTATTGCAATAGATATTTATACCCCAAGGATTGATATTTTTGGGGTCTTTTAGAGGGAAAATAAACTAATATTAAATCATTTCCTAATTCGCAGGAGACTGGACAGCTTTTTTCTTTTAACTGTAAAATTTCCCAATTTCGGCATTTTCACAATGCAAAATTTCCCAATGTCTTTTTTCCAAAATGGGCAGAAAAAGTCCTGTATCTGCACGGTCGGGTAACTCCATTATCCACCATTCCAGGTTTTCTAATTCCAATGACTAAACTGAAGTTTAAACCCAATTTTAAGGTGTAATATACTTCCAAATTTCCTTAAATGGAAGTCCTGAATCAAGTGTGCAATTTTAACTGCGACATGTAAGTCTAACATTTTTCACTTATTATAAGTGTGGAGTTTTGACTACTTACGCGCTGGTGATGGCCCGATATCTCTCCTGTCCTGCCGTATCCCAGATCTGAGCCTTGATGGTCTTGCCATCAACCTGTATACTCCTGTAAGTATAAGTACGTACATGTACCTTGATTAAAAGGGCTGGAAATGAGAATTATCACTGAAAAGTTATGGACAGTGGCTGCGATTACAGTCTCTGTCAAGACTCAGACAAGCACCTGACCTTCATTAAATTACAAAGAATCATCCTTAGTCCACTTGTTCAGTCATCGAAATTAGACTTGGATGAACAAGCCTGAACTCTTGTTTTATTGCATGGAATCATATTTGTGAACAAGCCCTGCTAAATAAAATTCAGAATTTGATTAAGCCTGAAAGATATTTTACCAGAGCAGGGCTTGCGGGCTTGTGCTAATTTCGACCACTGGAACAAGCCCGAATTCTTATACTATTGCTTGGCATCATTTTTTTAACAAGCCCTGCTATATAAAATTCAGAATTTGAGCAAGACCAGAAGACATTTTACCAGTGCAGGGCTTGCGGCTTGTGCTAATTTCGACCACTGCTTGTTTAACAAAAATAAATGTCAGTTTCAACAGAGATACATGTAATATAATTCAGCCAATTCCTTCATCAATAATCAACTAGAGGGAAAGTTACAATGAAATGAAAGTCTGCAGCTTTGCCATTTGAGTCTGAACTCAGATTTGAGACTGTTCTAATCCCTGCCTCTGAGGGTTTACAACGGCAACATAAAGACTTCTAATGCTAGCACTTTTTTAAATATTTGTACTCAAGGGAATTACACAGAACTGTCTTAAATCTTTACAACAAGGAGAACTGTTACTGATGGTAAGCATTAATAGACTTGAAAGCTGAAAACCACTTCCAGTGCCCCAGCCAGCCTAAAATGTTATCGCAGGGGCCAGGCACCCTCGCCCCCGCCCCACCCCACTTATTCAAAATCCAGTGTGTCAGCTAAATTTAGAATTCAGGATAATTATACCCCACCTCCAAATTCCACATCACTAACCTTGTAGCAAACTCCACTCCGATTGTACTCTTACTCTCCAGGTTAAACTCATTCCGGGTGAAGCGCGAGAGAAGGTTGGACTTGCCAACTCCACTGTCCCCAATTAGCACCACTGAAAATACACATTAAAAGGATGTAATGTTTACTCCCAGTTTTAAAAAGGACATGGTGGTGCAGGAGAAGGATATGGTGGTACATAAGAGGGACAGGGTGCTGCAGAAGAGACAGGGTGCCAAGGGCACTTAGTACCTGGCTGAATAGTTAGGAACATTATCAATTGGACATAAAGACCTTGATGAAGGGAGTTCACTAGAATATTTAAACAATGCCCCCTTTTAGACCCTGGATTTGAAGACTATTAAGACAATATGACTGTACAGTCCGTTTCCCGTTGGCTCAATCTTGCTAGGTTCAAATTCCTCAATCTGGACGTATAGGACTGTTTTTTTTTATACTGAAAGTAAACATTCCCACTTCACTTGGCTCGAACTTTCTGCGTCTCTTCCGGTCCCTGTGAGTTCCAGGCAACGGGGTTCGCCTGTATTAAACATATCTGGTCAAGATTTGGAAAAAATGAAATAAATTAGGAATGATTTTTGAAATAAAGGGACACTTCTCGAGAAAAGGTAAAATAACAAACACACAATTTATATGATAACCTATTTGTTCCAGTTAAAAAGCTGAAGTATTTTGGTTTCATCTCAAAAAGTGCATAAGGATTTTAAATAATCGTCGTCAAAATATATCAACTTTCTTCATTTTGTCATAAAAGATCCATAACCCACCTCATATCAGCTGGTTGTTATGGTTTCAAAATACATACTTCCCTATCGTACCAAAGTATCATATTTCAGTCAACCTGCTACATGTACGTTTTGAGTTCATTTTCCTTCCTCCACTTTCTGTTCAGTTTTTAAGCTTTGAGGAAATTGGTGACAAAAAGATATAGCTTTGTCAGATATTGAACAATACTCGTTAAATGACTTTGTTTTAAGTAATAGAACATACACATATCTTCAGAAATTAACTGCACAAGTTCAGGTTCCTATGCATGAAATTTGTAGTATGGTAAATACATCTTCATAAGTAACAAAACTACTTAAAATACCAAACATTCCAATGCACTGCACACTGGTGTTTTATAAGTATATGAGCATTAATTAATTTTTTCCTCAAAAAAGAACCCTGTCCTCTGTCCCGCCGATAATATCATACTAGCAGTATACAAGCACATATATGTATTTCCTATCTTTCTGAGCTTAAAGTCAGTCTTGCCAGTAAATTATAAAATCAACCTAAAGATTGTTCATATATATAATAACGGGCCTTAATTCAAAATTTTGAAGTCTTAAAGCTGCACTCTCACAGATTGAACGCTTTGACAACTTTTTTATTTTTTGTCTTGGAATGAGCCAATTTTTGCGAGAATCCATGGAAACCAGTTATATAAGACTGCTGACAAAAAATTAGATCACATTTTAAGTTCAAAAATCATGTTATATGCCAAAACCTCCTACACACAGTCCAAATGGTTTAATCGTTTTTACTTTAATTTATTAATAAAGATTTTCTCTGCTACCAAAAAGCAGAAAAAGCAATTGGATCCAGTGCTCCAGCCAGGATTTGAAAAGGGCAGGGTGGAGTTTTGAAAAGGGCAAGCTACATGAGTCGTGTAGGGGCAATTGGGGGAGGGGTCCACCCCTGTCACAAGTTGTTGTTTTTTGTTGTTGTTGTTTTTTTTTTTGGGGGGGGTCTCCCCCTAGAATTTGTTTTGTTTTCATACCATACTCAATTTAAATCATTTTCCATGATTTCCAGACTTGAACAAAATGGTTTTGATTTCTCAAAATTTAGAAGGGTGTATTTGAATATCAAAATTAAAATTTGTCTTTTTGTCTGTGGTAGTATGATTGTACTTGTCTGGAATCTTCTTTAGTGCAATGTCACATATTTCTCAAAAAAAAAACATGTTAAATGAAGAAAAAAACAAAGACAGTTAAAATTTGAAGCAATCAAATAAAATTTTTATAAATACACAAAAAAACGAATCTTAGTTTGGTACGATCTGGATTGGGTACGAATGTTACATTCAGCCTGGCTGTTATTTAATTGTCTTTGGTAAAATAATGTTTAATATGCTAATGTTTTAGAATAAAATGACAATAAAAATCACTGCCCTTGCTTAAAAATCACTTATAAAACATAGAACATCAATGATAAATTAACTCCGAAATTCGTTCTGACAAAATGGCGGTTTTGGCGATTTTTGACATGATCGTATCCATGATAGGTAATAGCTACATAACGCATCAACATATATTTGTAGGAAACAAAGAAATTTTCATCATGAATATTTTACAAATAAGCTTTCAAAACATTTACTGAAAAAGTGACGTATTTGATTGTGTTAGCGCCACCTTTGTTATGTTTAAGCAGTGACCGTCTGCTTCAAATCAACAATGTTTAAATGGCAGTCTCGTCTGTACAATATAATTAACAATTATTTTATAAGATTTAATTGCGCTTGACAACATTTTTCACCATCCCTTCGCATTTTCTATCGCATTTTACGAACTTTCATCATTGAATGGACGAATTCTCAATGTATATTCTGATTGGCTGACATTCAATAGCTCCGCCTCCTGCAGATGTTTCCCTATTTGGCTCTTCTTAATTATTGGATTAAAAGATGACCGATTATGAATACACGGGTCGTCTGCTCACTACACATATACACAATTAGCTGTCATATGACTTGGACAAGGCACATGAGAAGCTGAAAGGGCAGTGCGGCATAATTTAAGCAGTCAATGTGGGCATGGTGACACCTAGCGGGAACACTGAATTGTCATAAGTATTACGTAATTTGTCTCAATTATGACAGCGGATTAAGGGCTGCCAATCTTTTGGCACTAACAGGATAATTGATGCTATTAAAGCATTTGTGAAAAGGGCACTACTCAAAAAAGGGGCAGGGCGGTCAGAAAAGGGGCACGGGCGCTGCGCCATTGAAAAACGGGCTAGCTGGAGCACTGGGATCAGTTGGCGTTGAATCATTTAAATTGGTTTCAGAGCTCTCTTTAAATCTATAGGCTGATGCAGGCACTCCAGCTCTATACAGATGACACCAGTAAAGCAAATGGGAGGAAATGTGTGCCCAGTGCGGGCACAAAAGTGCAGGCTCGTGCCCAGTGTGGGCACAAAAGTGCGGAGTCGTGCCCAGTGCGGGGGTCGTGCCCAGTGCGGGCTCGAACCCAGTGCGGGCTCGAACCCAGTGCGGGCTCGAACCCAGGACGTCCAGAACACTGTCACGGCACTCTTACTAAATGAGCTTACCGCACGAATGGTTCTCACACACACTACACATAAGCAACCTCTACAGTAGTGATTCAATTGTTACCTGTTGTTGCTTTTTTGGATGTAGAATCATACTATATATGATGCAGGGGGTGCTAAAAACTGGTATCAACAAGCCAGGTATTGAAACATTAGACTGTGTGTGGGCAAGAACCAGACGCTTGGTTAGCACAGCTGGTTAGAGAGCCGTGCTAGTGTTCCGGCAGTCGTGGGATCGAGCCCCACACCAGGCAAACTTTTCCCACCAGATTTACTTTAAAACAATAAACAAGATTTTAGCACCACCATAAATATGGTCTTCATTATAAAAGCCAAACTGTTTGATACTTTGTCAATTTAAAAAAAAAATGTAGTACAAAGAACGCAAATGAAAACATATCATCGCATTACTCAAAGGATAACTCTAAGCTATTACTAAGTGCGTAGAAAATGTTGTCTTGACAAATTAGGCCCCTCCCTAAATTTTTGACAGGTCAGTGTCACTGTCAATTTTAGGCGTTTTGTCTCAACGTATTGTTAAAAATCAAACGAAAATTTGTGGCATTAACTATTAAAGTATACAGGTAGATATGTAAGGTTGAATTGTATCTCACCTTTAAATAAGTAATCGTATTCGTCATCTTTTGTGCCCATTTTTCCTTAGCTTCCGGGGTATACGTCAAATACCGTTAAATGGAAGCAAATCTTTCACTTAAGCACAAAAATGACAAAATGTCAACACTCGATAACTGATTGAGATAAATTACAGCACCAAATATATCAGTAGACGTCAAGGATGTCTAAGATTCTTCATGGATACAAATCAAAACATCAACAATTATTTAGATGCAAACAAGATGGCGGACCTGACGCCCCTTAAGGTAAATGTGACGTCATGCTCTAGGTTTTGGGAATAACCGAATTTCATTCTGAACCAGGCTGGGTATTACAAAAAAATGGATGGCCGGGAAAATCTTTAAGCAATACCGATCGGCAAATTAAAGGGAAAAGACACCAGCTACAAAACCCATAACATTGTCCAATTTAGCTTTAAATATGTCAATATCAGAGACATGAATAAACCAAATTGCATCATGCTCTATTTCAGACAAATGATAGCAAAAACATTTCGGGCGGAGGACCGCCTTTCTCTCATTGTGTTATGGGCGGAACATGCCCCTAACGCATTTTCCGTGGTGATGCCGAGCAATTTGTTCAAATATTAATAGTTTAAACCGAATGTATGTATACATGGAAAATTCGGAAAATATGTACTCTATCCAGGGAAATGCAGGTGTATAAATCATTTACAGCGTCAAAAACAAATTTGATGCTGGAAGGGGTCAGGCGTCTGAAGTCACACTGTCAGTTGTCTCTGATATGTTTTGCAGGACCTGATGAGCTCCGCCTACCAGCTAGAAGTATCCATGTATTTCCAGAATCATGTTTAAAGTTGTTGTTAATCTGTTTACATAATATAAACCTGATATACAAATCCCGTTTCGGGTCTGACCGCGGAAATTGATGCGTATCTCATATATCATGCGTATCCAAGTTATTTTATTTGCTTGAATACTTTTCTATAATGGTGTTGTTTTATTAATATTTTTCTAACTCACTTTCACGAAATACGACTGGTCATCCTTTAAAAGAAAATAATGTAGGTTGATGCCTCCATTTTTAGTTAGAAACCATTATCATGTTCAACTCATTTGACTTGAATGATCAAGACAAAGCATTTGAATTGTGTACAGATACACATATTAGCGATATTCTGGCGCTTTTCTTACTCACTGCGTGGGAAGGGACACCAGATATAGCCCAAAAAGTGATAAGTAAACAGACAATTATGCAGTGGTTTTAATTTACCAGAGGTAAGATCTTGCTGTGTTAACCCTTATCTACCGTATCCACAAATGAAGCAAGTGTTTGAACTATTAGCTGAATGCTAAATTTGGCCTATGGTATACTTTAAAGTGCTTACGATTTAGCAGACATCGTAAAATGTTTCTTCAAATCTGAGATGATCACTTCAAAACTTATTGAATTTCGACAAGTATTGTTATTTTTAGGAAATATATCGAATAAATGAAAATCTGAATCGAAGGATTTCACAAGAATAAGCTCAACTATTTTTATTGTAAGAAATGGCAATGTAACTTTTAAACTGTTAAAGATATACCCTTAGAAATGTTCACAGTACTGTACTGGGGATAGCCGTATTATGTACTGGGAATAGTTTCAAAGTGGGAAATGTGTGTCCTGGTGATAACATGTAAAATGGGACAAAAAATGATAGTAACACTGTTAATATACACTATACATGTATATATCTATTTCGAACTTTCAAATAATCTGCAAAAAGTGAGAGTACAATTTTATAATAAATAATCGAGCAAACTTTAGTTAACAATGAGTTTGATCCGTGCTCTCCTAAATGAACGTATATATGCAAGCTGTGTAAATATCAGGGTTGGTCACTGAAGTGAACGAGCAGAGACCATTTATCTTTTCTAAGTAATACCAACATCGACCCAAGCTTATAAAAAAAGCTTTACGTGTTCCAAATTTGATCACAATACCTCATTCCCTACTGGTGACTTTCTGTTTGAAAAAAACCCGTACCTTTTTGATTTACAAAGCAATATTATATATATGAATAGCAAACGCCACATAAATTCTACGGCCATATGTTACTCAATAAATCAGATTACCGGCGTATTTCAAATATTTATATATTGATGCTTGTGAAAAACACACCATGGTTGACTAATATATATGAATGAAACAGTTTTAAGTGCATACAGATACAAAGAACAACAACATGTTTTTGCTCTCATCCCTCGATATGGACAACATCGAACAATTTCCCTCGAGCTCACGTCGCGTCTCGTTTTTCTAAATTCATCGCTACTATCCTCAATCCACTTAATAGCTATCCCATGTGCAGTTATTTATTTGCTTCATCTATCCCCAGTACACTGCCAGGGCATCAAAAGGTATGGATATCTCCGTAACAACAAAATATATCATATTGATATTTTACACATTACTAGATTATGTAATTACAATAAAATCACTCGATTCAGTTTTTATTCTTATTTTCAATTTGTTGATTAATGTTTGAAATCGTACCACATAAATGAACATTTGTGAGCGATCATCCGACTTTCGGCGAGAATTGGGCTATTATACAAAAGAGGAGACACATTTCCATCATAGTCGTAAATTGCACATTATCAAGAAATTCAAAACTCTTCGATTTTGTTAAATATATCACCATAAAATACAAAATAATGATAGAAAATTGTCCATGTGTCAAAATCAAACGCTTATCGATTGAACACTTTTTGAGCTATATCCGGTGTCCGTTCCCACAAAGTGTTACTGTAGGATTGTCGCCATATAGCCAGCTTTTCGAACATTAAAAACATATTTTTGCGTCGTGTATTGTGCTCGATCCTTATAATGTTTAATACTAGTGCATGAATATTGTTTGTTTACAACTAAAAAGCAGACCTTTTATTAGACCACAACGAACTTATTTTGAATTGCTTGGTACTAGAATATCAATACGTTTGTTTGGTAAAACACCGAATGGATTTGAAAAGCGGTATTTCAGGATTGAGGTGCTTTGTGAGCTTATATGGAGCTCACAAGAATATATGTCATGTTACTTGTCAAGTCAACTTTGGCTCAAAAAGGAACATATTGTGATTAACTTGGCTTTTAATGTTGAAAACATATGAACTATGGTAAAAACCCTTGGTGAATTCGATAGTGTAATCACTTTTGAATATTTACACTCTCTAGTACTTTTCTGTACAAATGAAGTTACGTTCATTTTCGCATGAATGCCTCCGACGAATCGCCGGCGTAGTAATTTCGGTGACCTACTTATCTATATATTATATAAATCTAACTAAAATAAAATGATAACACAATCGATACTGCAATTCAAATCAGCTTGACCTTGATTTTTTTGAAAAGGTTAGTTTTGAATTTCAACATGTATCACCTTATAAACTATTTTTATTAGGATATTTAATCTTCGATGAAACAGTTACAGTATTTAAATTGAAATATCTCTGAAAGTGGTTGCCTTGGGTAACATTTACTGGGACGACATCCAGCTGTTGCCATAACATATTTTAAAGCTGCACTCTCACAGATTGAACGTTTTGACAACTTTTTTATTATTATTTTTTGTCTTAGAACGAGCCAATGTTTGCGAAAATTCATGTCAACCAGTTATATAAGACTGATGACAAAAAATCAGATCGCAGATGTTTATATTTTAGTTTAAAAAAATGATTCTTTCTGCATTTTTCTTAAAACGTAAGTAACGGTTTAGCCATAAAACATTAATTTTCGAACGGAAATAAGAAAATCTACGATCTGATTTTTTGTCAGCAATCTTATATCATTGGTTTGCAGATATTTACGCATAGAGTTGCTCTTTCCAAGACAAAAAAAAGTAAAAAAAAGTTGTTAAAATGGTAAATCTGTGAGAGTGCAGCTTTAACCATTTCACTTTTTTACCTATTTTAAACTATATATATGCTTTTATTTCCAGGTCAAGCTCATTGTTATGTTTTGATATGTTATGTTAGTTTGTTATTCATGTCGGAAAATAGCTAATTGAGCTAATGTTTTTTTATTAACATATATACCCGACTTTAAATAAAGATTCTTGTATCTTGTATCTTGTACAAGTAATTGAACAGAGATCGAAAAAGAGATAAAAACACAATTCAGTTAACACAGTTGCAAAAAAACACGAAATTAGATAGCATGGATGATCCTCTACTGTTTGAGCAATCTCCTTCGAGACATTCGGAGCTCCTCGGCCTTTTTTATCGAAAACAACCTCGGATGTATATGAACGGTTTACATACTCAGAACATTCGGAGCTCCGTGGCCATTTTCATCGAAAACAACCTCGGATGTATTTGAACATTTTACATACTCAAAAAGTGTTACGTTTAAGACCGCTGCAAGTAGATCCCGTAGTAATTTTATTTAGCAGTTTAATTTTATGACTTAACTCTTGGGAATCTTAAGTATGTTTGAAATAATACACTTCACTGGCAATCAATTTAAACTTATATCAATAAATACAATTTTAAATCACTTCATTTAATTAATGTTATTATTCAATAATTTCCGAACTACATCAACTGATATAACGGCATACATCTGAAGTTGTTTTCGATAAAAAAATGGCCGAGGAGTTCCGAATGTACTCATAAATGGGTGTGTTTAAGTCCGCTGCAAGTTGATCGCGTAGTAATTTAATGTAGCAAGTAAAATTAATGACATAAATCTTGGGAATCTTAATTACGTACGCAATAAAACACTTTAATGGCAATCAATTTAAACTTATATCAACAATAACAAGCTAAATCACTTCATTTAATTTATGATATAATTCAATTTTTTACGAACTACTTCTACTTATTTCCCGGCATACATCGGAGGTTTGTTTTCGAGATAAATGGCCAAGGAGTTCCGAATGCTTCGCAAGAGATGTCGCGACCATGAGCGGATTTCAGATTTTCAGATTCAAGGTGGATTGATGAACATCAAGATACAATAACAATAGTTTAAGATTAAAGATAATTCATCAGCTTTATAGATATGATATTTTATGTTATTATATCTCACTTTTGTCTACAATGGTAAAATCCCATTACCCGAAAAAGAGATATTTTGACTGTCCGAAACATTTGCAACATTTTTAACACGTGACCAAGCGAAAATTTACTGCCAGGTCATGTGACCGCAGTGACATTTTGAATGTCATATATGGGCAAATAACTGCTTAGATATTTTAGCTAAATCATGACGTGATTGCCTCCCTTATACACATACATTCAATGTGTACACAAAAACATCTGACGTCAGAAAATTAACGGTGGAATTTTGTTCTAGATATTATTTTATTAGGTTATATTTTGTTTACCATGTTACACTTGTTTTATTTAATGAATTAAAAACATTTTAAAACTTTTGTTCGGTATAATTTAAAAAATATCATGTGTGACATTGATATCACTTTGCTATGCAACATAGAAATACAAGCGTTGTAAAAATGTTATAAGTAATATTAATACTTACTTCAGTCTTTTGTGTACTTTTGTTCGGTAATGATATTAATTGTGTAACATCTGTAATTACTTGTGATCTCGGAGGCCGTTGAGATGTGTGCCTGACGTATCGGTGGGTACCGCTAGATCAACCACACCTGCGTGGGTGACGTCTCGATGACTTAGACGGGATGCAAGTTATTGCAGGGGTGTTTCCTGTGCTAGAGTATCGTGTATAGTATTTGATTACAATGTGTACTCTTTAGATCCCTTCTATTTCGTTTCGAAAAGGTATTTAATGCATGCTACACATTCGAATCTGTATTCCGACTTGCACTTCTTTATTTCTTAACTCTTTAGCTTTCATGTTTTTTTTTGTTTTTTCTTTTGTTCTTTTTTCCATTCTCTTGTTGGTTTCTTGTGGGGGGTTTTCTCTCGTTTGTTTGTTTTGTAATTGTGTTTGTATTGTATGGTACATTGTTCAACCGATGTTACCATTGTTGCTTTTGCACATTTGTAATATACATAATTGTTGTCTTGGGCCGGTGGCCTTTAGCAAATAAATATTGAACTTTACTTGATGTTGTCAACACTCGAAACTGCTCTCGGGTTGACAATATCAATGTCATACATGCTGCCATATGATATTTATATAATATCTTATGCGTCACATGACTATCTATGGTCACGTGGTTTGCATGGTGGCAATGATAATGCAAGGGAAGTAACACTGTGCCGCAGTGACCTTGCTGCTTGTGTTTCAGTGTATTTTGACCTTGAATTGACCTTGAACTTTAAGAGATCAGATTAATATCTCAACATTAAGCCCAGAATGAATTAGACACATGTCATGCATTAAGATATAAATACTATTTGAGTGCATCACTAGCACAATTTGTCATAAGACTCGTACAGCAAAAACAATCTGGCGACCAACTTTAATTGGCATGCTGTAATGGTTTGGAACTCTTGGTGGTGGCGGTTTCAAAACTATAAAACTTATACCCTGAATTATTGTTTAAATGAGTGAACAAATGATAAACAAGTATGTCATCACAACCGGCACCGCACCGTGGGTCATCGCTGGAATATTTGAAACATCATTTCTCGCCCGTTTACTTCTTGTGACCAAGAGACGATACCTGAATCTTTTTTTACCAGAGTTACGGAACTCGTCATATATGTGAACAATGTCAATGCATGTAGGGAAACACCTTGAAAATTCCTTGTCAGCATTATAGAAGTGCTGGGAGGCTCGTTTACATAAAAGTTGTGTAATGTCCTCCAAATGACTAATTAAACAGATGTATGTATAAATCCTTTACCATTCGGGGTTATGGCTCTTGACCGTCTCGACGTTGAACTGAACTGGTTTGGAGGTAGGCCTTAATACAATCTAAGCCAATAATCAAACAATTATTTTTACAAGAAATTTAATAACAAAAGTAAAAAAAAAACTTGAATAACAGCAATTTTGGTAGAACCGACTAGATAAATATAGAAGTAAATATATATTTAGAAATATTATTATATAGATCTCGACAGCAGAGATCTATCCCGTACCATCTAGCTCAAGAGCAGGCACCATATACATTAGACTATTGTATTCAAAAGCCCTTATAGCTGCACTCTCACAGAGCGTTTTGACAACCTTTGACTGCTGACAAAAAAAGTAGATCGCGTATTTTCATATTTATTTTCAAAAATTGATGTTTTATGCATTTTGCTTCAACCGTTAGTAACGGTTTGAGCCATAAAACATTAATTTTCGAACGGAATTATAAAACTATGCGATCTGACTTTTGTCCAACGGTAAATCTGTGAGAGTGTAGCTTTAATGAAGTCAATGTAACATACATATATTTTAGTAATTGTCAATACTGAAGAAATGATAGTTGTCGACATGGCAATAATAATTGTTATTGTTTTCGGGTTTTTCAGATCTTTTTGCTAGTTGATAGGTGAGTTCCTTTTACGTCACTTCCAGGTTTTCATTGATGACGTAATACACCAAAAGAATACAGGTGAAGTCCCCACACCTCACTTCCTGTGATTGTAGGTGACGTCATCACACATGTTACAAAAGTTATCGTCCCTCTCGTCTTTGTACATTTCGTACAATTTTTCACCGTAAGTCGCCGTTCACACCAACGGCGTTTCCAACGCCACCGTTGCCAACAACGTCGTTTTCACCGCCAGCATTCCCACGTGCGCTATTTACACCGTTATTATATCCACGTGCCCCATTCTTTTGGACGCATTGACCATCGACACACCACTGAAACGAGAGATTGTTGTATTGTCATCATTTATAATAAATCGATCGGTCTGTCATTGAAATAAGAACTACAAAGTATTGGTCGAGAGACTGCAAAAAGAACATATATAATATTTAAAGGGGCTGTTTCACGTATGATAAAAAAGCGAAAAAAAAGAAAAATGTCGAAAACTGACAAACTTTGCATCGATGTGTACAAAAAAAAAAATAAAAAAAATATTACTGGGTATGTCTACCAGGTAGACTTAATTCCTTATGCGTGATTGGCTAGTCGGTGTTATCACGTGATATTACCGAGGTAGTTGTATAGCTTAATCATGTCACCCTAATAGAGTAAGCCTTCGTAACTCAGTGAATACGACGCTGGACTGCACTTTTGGCGACCGGGTTCGAACCCGGTCTCCCACATATTTTTTTATACATTTTGGTACTCTTTTTACAATTATGATATCAAAGCGTAACACATTCTATTAGATAATTGTCCTGAGATTCGTTACAGAAAAAACCTTTTAATGGCCTGAATGGTAACCTACCTTTTTTATTAGGATTGTAACTGTCCAATGGGGACTTGCACACATTTCAAAGGGGGTAGAAGTAAATAACCTTGTTTTGGCCACAATGGGATCCGCGAGCCGCTGTATAGTAGCCATGACAGCTTAATCAACAGAATACATGCACGCGTGGGTAACTAACCTTGTTTTGGCCACAATGGGATCCGAGAACCGCTGTATAGTAGCCATGACAGCTTAATCAACAGAATACATGCACGCGTGGGTTAATAACCTTGTTTATACCACAGGGGGATCCGCGAGCCGCTGTATAGTAGCCATTGCAGATTAATCAACAGAATACATGCACGCGTGGGTAACTAACCTTGTTTTGACCACAGGGGGATCCGTGAGCCGCTGTATAGTAGCCATGACAGATTAATCAACAGAATACATGCACGCGTGGGTTAATAACCTTGTTTATACCACAGGGGGATCCGCGAACCGCTGTATAGTAGCCATTGCAGATTAATCAACAGAATACATGCACGCGTGGGTAACTAACCTTGTTTTGACCACAGGGGGATCCGCGAGCCGCTGTATATAAGCCATGGCAGCTTAATCAACAGAATACATGCACGCGTTGGTAACTGACCTTGTTTTGACCACAGGGGGATCCGCGAGCCGCTGTATAGTAGTCATGGCAGATTAATCAACAGAATACATGAATGCCCGGGTAACTTAACTTGTTTTGACCACAGGGGGATCCGCGAGCCGCTGTAAAGTAGCCATGACAGCTTTATCAACAGAATACATGCATGCATGGGTAACTAACCTTGTTTTGACCACAGAGGGATCTACCAGCCGCTGTAAAGTAGCCATGGCAGCTCAATCAACAGAATACATGCACGCATGGGTAACTAACCTTGTTGTGACCACAGGGGGATCCGACAGCCGCTGTATATAAGCCATGACATCTCAATCAACAGAATACATGCTAGCGTGGGTAACTTACCTTGTTTTCACCACATGGGGATCCGCGAGCCGCTGTATAGTAGCCATGGCCGCTTAATCAACAGAATACATGATCGCGTGGGTTACTAACCTTGTTCTGACCACAGGGGGATCCGCGAGCCGCTGTATAGTAGCCATTGCAAATTAATCAACATAATACATGCACGCGTGGGTAACTAACCTTGTTTTGACCACAGGTGGATCCGCGAGCCGCTGTATAGTAGCCATTGCAGATTAATCAACAGAATACATGCTAGCGTGTGTAACTTACCTTGTTTTGACCACAGAGGGATCCGCGAGCCGCTGTATAGTAGCCATGGCCGCTTAATCAACAGAATACATGATCGCGTGGATAACTAACCTTGTTTTGACCACAGAGGGATCCGCGAGCCGCTGTATAGTAGCCATGCCCGCTTTATCAACAGAATACATGCTAGCGTGGGTAACTAACTTTGTTTTGACCACAGAGGGATCCGCGAGCCGCTGTATAGTAGCCATGGCCGCTTAATCAACAGAATACATGATCGCGTGGATAACTAACCTTGTTTTGACCACTGGGGGATCCACGAGCCGCTGTATAGTAGTCATGACAGCTTAATTAACAGAATACATGTTCGCGTGGGTAACTAACCTTGTTTATACCACAGGGGGATCCACGAGCCGCTGAATAATAGCCATTGCGGATTAATCAACAGAATACATGCTCGCGTGTGTATTTAACCTTGTTTTGACCACAGAGGCATCCGCGAGCCGCTGTATAGTAGCCATGACAGCTAAATCAACAGAATACATGCACGCGTGGGTAACTGACCTTGTTTATACCACAGGGGGATCCACGAGCCTCTGTAAAGTAGCCATGACAGCTAAATCAACAGAATACATGCACACGTGGGTAACTTACCTTGTTTATTCCACAGGGGGATCCGCGAGCCGCTGTATAGTAGCCATGACAGATTAATCAACAGAATACATGCACACGTGGGTAACTTACCTTGTTTATTCCACAGGGGGATCCGCGAGCCGCTGTATAGTAGTCATGACAGATTAACCAACAGAATACATGCACGCGTGGGTAACTTACCTTGTTTATACCACAGGGGGATCCGCGAGCCGCTGTATAGTAGCCATGACAGATTAATCAACAGAATACATGCACGCGTGGGTAACTTACCTTGTATATACCATAGGGGGATCCGCGAGCCGCTGTATAGTAGCCATGACAGATTAATCAACAAAATACATGCACGCGTGGGTAACTTACCTTGTTTATACCACAAGGGGATCCGCGAGCCGCTGTATAGTAGCCATGGCAGATTAATCAACAGAATACATGCACGCGTGGGTAACTAACGTTGTTTTGGCCACAGGGGTATCCGCGAGCCGCTGTATAGTAGCCATGGCAGCTTAATCAACAGAATACATGCACACGTGGGTAACTAACCTTGTTTATACCACAGGGGGATCCGCGAGCCGCTGTATAGTAGCCATGACAGATTAATCAACAGAATACATGCACGCGTGGGTAACTAACCTTGTTTTGACCACAGGGGGATCCGCGAGCCGCTGTATAGTAGTCATGACATCTTCATCAACAGAATACATGCACGCGTGGGTAACTACCCTTGTTTATACCACAAGGGTATCCGCGAGCCGCTGTATAGTAGCCATGACAGCTTAATCAACAGAATACATGCACGCGCGGGTAACTAACCTTGTTTATACCACAAGGGGATCCGCGAGCCGCTGTATAGTAGCCATGACGGATCAATCAACAGAATACATGCACGCGTGGGTAACTAACCTTGTTTTGACCACAGAGGCAACCGCGAGCCGCTGTATAGTAGCCATGACAGCTTAATCAACAGAATACATGCACGCGTGGGTAACTAACCTTGTTTTGACCACAAGGGGATTCGCGAGCCGCTGTATAGTAGTCATGACAGCTAAATCAACAGAATACATGCAGGCGTGGGTAACTAACCTTGTTTTGACCACAAGGGGATCCGCGAGCCGCTGTATAGTAGTCATGACAGCTAAATCAACAGAATACATGCAGGCGTGGGTAACTAACCTTGTTTTGACCACAAGGGGATCTGCGAGCCGCTGTATAGTAGTCATGACAGCTAAATCAACAGAATACATGCAGGCGTGGGTAACTAACCTTGTTTTGACCACATGGGGATCCGCGAGCCGCTGCGTAGGATCCTTCACAGTCTTCCCCATTTGGTTTAACACATCCCATATGGAGACAGATGTTTGTATCATGTTGCTGTGGACGAAGGAATGAATGTTTAAATGCGGGTTTGATTTGCTGTGGATGAAGGAGGATATCTTTAAAGGCGAGTTCGATTTGCTGTTAACAAAAATGATATCTTTAAAGGCATGTCCGATTTGCTGTTAACGAAAAATAATATCTTTAAAGGGGTGTTCGATTTGATGTGAAAGATTAAAGTGACACTCTTATTCAAAATCAATTCATACACATGTATAACAAAAATAATTTTTGACTGATAAACCTTAAACTACTTACTAAATAATGCATTTATGGAAATTATTACCTACAGATAGAAAGATTGTAACCGCGAATTTAAAAGCAGAAAGCGCAAAATATTAAATGATTGGTGAATGCTAAAAGATTTGCATGATTTACTGTGGTCTACTATATATATTCTTATCAGGTAGAAATACTGTGTTATATGCTCATTTCTTTCAAAGTAAACTCGATATTTTTCAATAAAACCATTGTGTTTTTTTTTACTTTTATTCATCCTTTTTGGAATATTAAAACAATATTATTAATTGAGGTAAATCTTATCTGGGAGTAAGACGGCATCTTTAAGGATTTCTCTAAAGGCGTGTTCGATTTGCACATCAGTGTGTGTATACCACGTCATAAATTGCGTCATAAATGCTACGTCGGAAGAGAATATTTTGATTTGAAAAAATACTTTAAACAAAGATAATTTCACTATTTCTTCACCATTTTAAATGAAACATAGCCCAGTCTACGCTGCTTACGGAGCACCACCTTCGGTCTTTTACCAGAATTTGATCGAGAGTTTAGTTTCTTAAGACACTTCGACAAACCTTTTCACAATACGGCCGTCTGACGGAGCACTGTCAAAACATTATTTTGGAAACAGGTTTGTCGAAGTGTTTGATGAAACTAATGACCTCATCAAATTTTGGTAATAAAAAAATGCGGGGCTCTTTAAGCGGCATAGACTGCCCTTTGTTTCATTTAAAATGGTGTTGTAAATGAAAAGTTATCTTTGATTTAAGTCTTCATTTTAAGCATTTTTTTCCTTCCGACGTAGCATGTATGACGTCATTTATCACGTGATATACACACAGTGATTATGATAACATTTTTATACCTCGCAGTATTTGTAGCCATCCCCTAAGATCAGTGCACATTGCTGGTCGAGGGTGTAGCGCTCCCCCGGAAGTGACTTCTGGTGTTGGTTCCACTCCGCCTCATTGAAGTAGTCTCCTTGGTCTTTGAGGCAGTTCCGGCTGTGAAAAAATAACAGTGTAATTAACACGGCTTAGACATTAAGATATTCAATATGGCTGCACTGTGCTATTGAGTAATAAAATAATTGGCAGACCGATAATCACTACAAGGTCAAGGGAGGGGACGCCTAAAAACGAGGGTGGGGGATGGACAGGCCTCAACATTCCATTGCCAATACTTTAAAACAAATGAATTTCGATTTCGAGGGAGGGGGTACGGCCAAGGCAAAAGTTAACGACCCTAAGTAACGCACCCACTAACCTCAAATTCTGATCCCGCTCCTGATAATGGGCCCAAAGGCTTAAGGCCAACTGATGTTAGTTTTTCTGCGAGCGATAATATCACTAGAATAGCACCATAGCTATTTTTACTGTATAATACACTTGCTTGCTTTCTATTTTGTTGAAAGCTTCAATTATGAAATGTCTATGTTTTAAAGACAAAAGGGGGGAAGTAACGGCATACATATTTTGCGAGAAAGATAGGTGACATATTATTTAAATGTATTTTTGCCCCCCCCCCCCCCTCCCCTTACTCCAACAAGATGGCGTATTTTGCCCCGCCTGTTGGCATATGGACACGTTACCTTCTTTTTCGCAGGACTCTTTCACATAAATCTGTCAAAATACCTGCCTAGGTGGCGGATCCGTGGTCTTGAGGTAACACACTTGACTATCAATCCAGGGGTCGCAGGTTCGATCCCCCGTCGCATCACTAAAAAAAACTAATCGTCTTCCGGGAGGGACGTTAAATGGGGGTCCCGTGTGACAGTGCTATACACTGGTGCACGTTTAAGTACCAGGGTAGCTCTAACCAGGGTTACATTCTGTCTGTGCACATTGCTCCAAAAACCTGTAATGACTAACAATCTTAACGGAGCACTCGCCGAATGGGCAAGGCCCGAGTGCGAGTATAAATAAGCTTACACACCCTAGAGTCTCCAAATAACCCTAATATGCATGCACGGAGCACGTATATAGAAACCGCCCAAAGTTGATCGCTTACGCTTTGAGGTAGGAAATTGTCGCTGTAACGTGGGCCTAACGCTGCATCCCAACAGATGGACCGTTTTGACAACTTTTTATTTTTTGTCTTGGAATGAGCCAAGTTTTGGCGTAAATCTCTGGGAACTATTGACATAATACTGCTAACAAAAAATCAGATCGCAGTTGTCATATTTACGTTAAAGAATAATGTTTTATATATGTTGTTTTGGCATAAAGAAGGAAATATGGAATCCTGCGATCTGATCTATTGTCCGCAGTCTTATATCACTGGTTTCAAGACATTTATGAAAAAAAGACTGATTCTAAGACATCAAGTAAAATCGTTGTCAAAATGGTCAATCTGTGAAAGTGCATGTTTAAAATAGTTGACTTACCTTCCTAAAGAGTTCAAATACTTCTTAAACGCTTGGACGGAGCACTTGGAAAAGGTCCAGGGGTTCGCCGTGTATGCCTCATCTGGGGAGAAGCTTGCGACGGTAGGCGCCATCAGAAACATATCGTCAGGAGTGCATCCCTTTGATGTCCCTGCTCCGTCATGTTCGGCTCCTAAACTGAGTACAAACATATTGATGCAATCGGAACACCTCAGCCATTTTCCATCGAAAACAACCTCTGATTTATATGGACGGTTTACATAAATATTTTATAACTAAGCTACAAGTAGATCGCGTAGTAATTTTAATTTAACAGTTAAACCTAGGATTTAACTCTTATGAATCGAAATAATTTATGCAATGATACACTTCAATTTGAACTAAGAAATAAAAATTACACGTACAAACACTTATGGTTATTCATTTTACAAATTTCTTCTACTAATGCACCGACATACATCCGAAGTGGTTTTCAACGGAAAATGGCCGAAATGCTCTGATTTATTTTAATGCTTAATTTCAAGTAAATGTAAAACATATCGACGACTTCTATCACGGACCTTTGTGTTAAAGCGATAATCTCAAACTCACGCGTGCAGCGGGATTTCATTCCGAGATCTTACCGTGTGGTCATTTTCTAGACGTCCGACATCGGCCAAATATATACATGTAGGAAAACATTAATTAAAATTGACTCAAATGCGCGGTACTTTCATTTGAGTTGATAATAGTCCAATTGAATCTGATAAAAATTACAGTTATTAATTATAATTAAATCTATAACGAACAAGGCATTATTAGCAGTGTTGGCGGAAATAACCGAAGATCGCCGTTAATCACCGATCGGAGATACGAGGAATTTTCCGATATTTGCCGAGCGCGCGCTAAGGATTGTGGGTAAATTATTATTTCTTATCGTTTCACCGATATGGGGCAGTTGCCAGTCCATGGTTTATAGGTCCATGCTTCTATAAACCTTTAATAACCCGTATAACATTAAAATGTCTTTCACTTTGAAAGATGTGTACGGCGTGTAGACCGACAAAATCACCGCACAGCGAGCGTTAATGCTCGTTTCTCCCTTTAACAGTATAAAGGGGCATAACTCAATACTGATTACAACAAGAGTTGTCGGCCTTTCTATTAATGAGCATATTGGCTTAATAAATGTGTCAACCAAGTTTTGTTTGAATGTACCGTCGGAAACGCCCTATATACTACTGCGCTATGCTTCTTTTTGTACAGTGGGCTTGGACAATCTCGTAATCTTGAATAATAAATGAGGCTGTTTCATTGGTTCCGCAAGGTAACAATGCCGAAATATGCACAGACGCTCATACTCATGTTTTCCCGTCTGGCGAAATCCACCATTTTTCTACCATTTATTTATTTAGCAGCATAGACCACTCGCCTGTTAAGGCACCTGAAAGTACTACGTAAATGAACAGTAATTAATTGTTACCTGCGAATTAATTGGAGGTAAAAACGAATGCGAAGATGTTGCATTGCACCTTACAGGACTTTGTAAGTGTAAAATCACATGTACTGCTTGTTGCCATTTGTGTTAGATGCTAAAAATAAAACGACGAAGGCCCTTTAATAAAACGAGACCGAATGAGTCCCGACAGCCTAAACGGTGACAGAAGTTACGTGACTGCTGCCTCAAAGCTGTGGAATTCTCTTCCAAGAGGAATAAGGGACTGTGACACGTATGCTTCTTTTAAAAGAGCCCTGAAGACACACTTCTTCATTGAAATATATGGGAACTAATTGTCATTATACACAGTTATCCTTAACCTGTCATTTTTTTACGTTTGTTTATTTTTTTTATTTATTTTTTTTATTTTTATTTTTAAGAACAGTTTATGATGTGTGTACACTTAATTTTACTCGGCCCGTGTCTTTTAAGTACTGTTTTAGTATCGCTTCTTATCTTTTATACTGTTTAATACCTTCTGATGATTGGTTGTATGTAGCCTTAGTGTTTATTTTTATCATGTGTATCTGCCTTATTCTTTCTATATATGTTTTTGTATATATACGTATATTTGTTTGTTAAGCACTTTTGAACGTATGTTTTTATGATAAAAGTGCTATATAAATGGGGTATAATAATAATAATAATAATAATAATAATAATAATAATATTAATATTAATATTAATATTAATATTAATAATAATAATAATAATAATAATAATAATAAAAGAAACATCTGCTCACTTCACGTTTTCATTCTTTAGAAAAAAGGAGTGAAGAAACGTTGAGCAACCTGAGGAATCCTCCTTGTCCGGCTTTTCGACAACAATTACCAATACATGTGCTCTTGGAACTTTCCAGGTGTCGAACTCCAGACTCCTTTGTGAGCAGAGAACCGAGTGCGCTAACCACTAGAATTGCCAGACAAACACCACTATCATCGAGACCTTATGCGCTCTGACGTAATCATGATGCATTGTGGAAGTGTTTTTCTTGTCACTAAACCGGTCAAGTGGGTAACCTCCGGTTAATCCGGTTACAAAACCACATTCGCTGCAATCAATCGGAACTCCTCGGCATTTTATCGAAAACAACCTCGGATGTATGCCGGTACATCAGTTGAAGTAGTTCGTATATTTTTGAATAAAATCATTAATTAAATGTAGTGTTTAAGAGTTGTATTTATTGATCGCAGTTTAAATTGATTGCCAGTGAAGTGTTTTATTGCAAACATAATTAAGATTCCTAAGAGTTAAGTCATAAAGTTTAACTGCTAAATAAGATCACTACGCGATATATTTGCAGCGGACTTAAACGTACTACTTTTGAGTATGTAAACCGTCCAAATACATCCGAGGTTGTTTTTGAGAAGAAAAAAATGGCCGAGGAGCTCCGAATGTCGCTGCAATATAACGTGCCGTGCCAACGAGACGCGATGATATTATGTTGCGATAACCTGGTTAACAAGCCTTTTTAAACAACTAGGTTTTAACTTGACATACTTATGGCCAAGTTCGTGGCTTGCTAGGGTTGTAGTCACGAAATAGCCCTCGTCTTCGTTGATGGAATGTTTGTCCGGCGTACACACGGCCCCCAACTCAGCCAACCCGACCAAATCGGCGCCATCCGATATCTCTCCGGTGTATAAATCAAGCCTGAAATATATGGATTTTGTAATTCGTGCAAACCTTACTCAGCTATATATGTATTAGGTTTTACCTACTCACAAACAGGCTGCCATCTTTCCTTTGACAATAACATGTCAGACAAAAACATACCAAACACGTCACTCAGCAAATCAGCTTCTCAGTGCCCGTTTTGTTTAGCTGCTTTAGAAAACATCACGCATGACTGTTTATCTTGTATAACCTGGATACCTGTAACCCAGCATTATTGTGATTTTCTGTGTACCATGTCAGTAATTAATATAATATTTAATAACTTATACCAACTGATTTAACTTACTATGAGTAACATGCTAATCAGGTCACTTCAAATCTGATTTGAGCTGATACTTTGATTTCGTATGCCATTTTTAAAAAATACACACTTGTATCATTTACAGTTTTTGTCTTGTACTAATACTTTTTTAAGCTCTTTTAAACCTCTTTTGGTAAGATTAGCATGTCTCCCACGGTTTTTATGCTGTAATTATGTGAGTTTTACTCTTTTGTAGCTGCTTTATATATGTTATCCATATACATTTATTAAATAGTCAGTTATAAAAGCTCATCAGAGCTTATGTTGTCTGTATATCTGTCTTGCCGACTTTAAATAAATCTTATCTTATCTTATCTTATCTTATCCGGCAGGTCTCCGGTGTAGAGATCCTGCCTGAAGTATATGGATTTTGTAATTCATGCCACCCTTTAACAAGCTGTTGTCATACTCACTAAAAGGCTGTTATTTTGTTTTGACCTGTTTATCTGCCTGACAAACGCATAGCGGACTCACTGTTATACCGTTATATTCAGTGGAAAAATAGTTCATGATCGAAATAAAAACCACAACGTCATATCCGGTGAAAGTCAAGATATGGTCGGCAGTTCAGCCTTTTCTGTCGAACAATACGCGTATTGTATCTTACAATATGTGTATCAAATCTATTGGAATATCTTTAACAAGCTTCAAAAGTTTCACTCTTATTCAAAATCAATACACACACAAGTATATCGAATATTTTAAGTGATAAACTTTGAAATTCTTACTGAATAACGATGTGTGGAAAATACTCTTTACTGATAACAAGATTGTAACCGTGTATTTAATAGCTGAAAACGCAAAATTATTAAATGATTGGTGAGTGCTAAAAGATTTACTGTGATCTATCTTCTCAAAAGGTAGAAATATCGTGTTTTCTGCACTTTTATTTCAAAATAAACTCTGTATCCTTCATAAGAACCATTGTTTTCGACATTTATCCATCCTTTTTAGTATGTTAAAACATTTGTATTAATGGTAAATCTTATTTGGGAGTAAGAGTGCATCTTTAAGAACTATGGCATAAGTTTTGTACAAAGACGCCGATGATGCCAATCAAAGCTATGCCAATACCTGGCTTTTATCTTTTATTTACAGACATGACAACATACCCTGTGAAAGCCATAATGTGATCGGCGTCAGGGAGATTGGAGAGTCTCGAGACCCACGGCTTCATGTAATCTAGGTATTTTCCTGCGTCAAAATAACGTCGCCCCGCCCTATCTATGATATTCGCATTCGAGGGAATTGGACCGCCGGAACGACCAGGCTGAATTCAAAGAAATCTGCGATAACCGAGGACATTATAACATGAAATAAAACATCGAGTTATCCGGTGTTTCGAGTTATCCCGAGTTTCCATTTTTCCATGTTGATATACAGAGTAAACTAAGAATACATTTTTTTACAAGATTTTTTTAGGCTGAATTTAAAGAAAACTTTGATAACTCGAGGACACTATAACATGACATAAAACCTCGAGTTATCCGATGTTTTGCCGAGTTTCCAATTTTCAATGTTATTATACATAGTAAAATAAGTATACATGTAACAAGTATTTGATTTTTATTACATGTACAATAAAAATCGGAAAGGAGTTGTATTTCTCCCCGTCTGTGTAACGTTGCAACCCCAGCAAGTATTTCAGTATTATATTAACTATATAAACCGTTAATTGTTTAGCATAGCATTTTGAATTTTGAAAAACCTATCCACCGAATACAATATACATAGAATAAATTAAGCTAGACCTTATCGGCAAACGAAGTATATTTTTGTTTCAGCAGCCAATTGTAGAAAAGTGGTTAAATCTTTGGTTTGGTCAATGTCAGCCGAAAACTTTATTTATTGGTCAATATGTATCCAATAAATGTCTCAACAGTTCTTATTAACCAATCAAATATTATACAACTTTTAAAAGCAACGCATCCGTGGCACGAATTTCTCGAAATATTAAAATCGTAACAATTTAAGGTACATTGTTATGTTTCCTGTTGCCAAAATTCTTGCTTAAACTGTATTCAACCAAAACATAGAAAAATAGTTAATAATTGATAAAACAATCTTCGATTAAGCTTATATATATGTCAAGAAATTAAATTAATATTTTTAATGAAAATACTGTATAAACTTCTGTAAAAAATGTTAGGTACTGAAAGAAATGTGCTTTTAGATGGAATTCGAATCGATACCACGAAACCCTAAAAAGATTTGTAGTCCTGTGCTTAACAACATAGGCTAAAGCATTAAAATTTAAGAGTTTCAAGTGGAGGTTTTCATTAGGGATGTGCTACCTTAAAAGGAGAAAGATAGTACGTTATATACAAAAAAATAAATAATGAGCTAAGCTTAATCCAGTTATAATGGACTTATATTTCGGTAAATTGGTGCAGGACTTAACATGGGATTACCAGGCGTTTCACCAGCTTGAAAAGTGAATTCACATCAAGGGTTGTCTCCTTACCTTCAAGAAGCTTACCTTATCAAGGGTTGTCTCCTTACCTTCAAGAAGCTTACCTCATCAAGGGTTGTCTCCTTACCTCCAAGAAGCTTACCTCATCAAGGGTTGTCTCCTTACCTCCAAGAAGCTTACCTCATCAAGGGTTGTCTCCTTACCTCCAAGAAGCTTACCTCATCAAGGGTTGTCTCCTTACCTCCAAGAAGCTTACCTCATCAAGGGTTGTCTCCTTACCTCCAAGAAGCTTACCTCATCAAGGGTTGTCTCCTTACCTCCAAGAAGCTTACCTCATCAAGGGTTGTCTCCTTACCTTCAAGAAGCTTACCTTATCAAGGGTTGTCTCCTTACCTTCAAGAAGCTTACCTTATCAAGGGTTGTCTCCTTACCTTCAAGAAGCTTACCTTATCAAGGGTTGTCTCCTTACCTCCAAGAAGCTTACCTTATCAAGGGTTGTCTCCTTACCTCCAAGAAGCTTACCTTATCAAGGGTTGTCTCCTTACCTCCAAGAAGCTTACCTTATCAAGGGTTGTCTCCTTACCTCCAAGAAGCTTACCTCATCAAGGGTTGTCTCCTTACCTCCAAGAAGCTTACCTCATCAAGGGTTGTCTCCTTACCTTCAAGAAGCTTACCTCATCAAGGGTTGTCTCCTTACCTTCAAGAAGCTTACCTTATCAAGGGTTTTCTCCTTACCTTCAAGAAGCTTACCTTATCAAGGGTTTATTCCTTACCTTCAAGAAGCTTACCTTATCAAGGGTTGTCTCCTTACCTTCAAGAAGCTTACCTTATCAAGGGTTGTCTCCTTACCTTCAAGAAGCTTACCTTATCAAGGGTTGTCTCCTTACCTTCAAGAAGCTTACCTTATCAAGGGTTGTCTCCTTACCTTCAAGAAGCTTACCTTATCAAGGGTTGTCTCCCTACCTCCAAGAAGCTTACCTTATCAAGGGTTGTCTCCCTACCTTCAAGAAGCTTACCTCATAAATGAGGAATCCAGAAAGGGTCACATAAATGTCAAAGCTGGGATCAAAATCAATAATTGACTGGTAGCGCATCGAAACCTGCAAAAGAGCAATCGGAATTCACTCGGCCATTATGCAATGAACTTGACGGAGATTGCCGAGTAGTTACGATAGGCATAATAGATACCACAATGAGCTTGACGGAGATTGCCGAGTAGTTACGATTGGCAAAATAGATACCGCAGTGAGCTTGACGGAGATTGCCGAGTAGTTACGATTGGCAAAATAGATCCCAAATTGAGTTTGACGGAGATGGCCGAGTAGTTTCGATAGGCAAAATATATCCCAAATTGAGTTTGACGGAGATGGCCGAGTAGTTACGATTGGCATACCAAATCACTGCCCGATGAAGACCGTATTACATCAGTGTTTATCAAAACTTATAATGCAATATTCAATAAACAAGGCCGAAATTTAGAAGAGGCCAAAATAGCAAAGGATCGAAATGGCAAGGAGTCGAAATGTCTGGATACTACTGAAAATAGGTTACCCCGTTAATGACGTGAGCAAAGCGTTCCCGAAGGCGATAGCGGGTGGCCTGGTCATTGTTGTCGAAATTCTTGTATCTGAAACATATCAACAATGATTTTCGTAGACAAACCGTTTTTTTTTTTTTTTCAAAACATCTGCATGTCAAACAGTCAAATCCAAGGCGGGTAGGTAGGGTCAATTTTGGATTACACAGATCGATGCCTACCCCCTCACCCCTACCCCATTCGGTTTTATTTCAAATCCGGGGTTTTTGGTATGACAAAAACCTCGACCTGTCAAAGTTTCATAACGCAACTGCGTATTTGCGTACAATCAGCTATGCGTCTGAATTCGAATCGGCAAGATACTTCTGGAATTTCATTTTCCAATTTAATTGTTTGAATCATATTCCTGCCGGCACGTTGAATCTAATGCATATGATTTCAAATGTGTGGCGTCTGCCGGTCCGGTGTTAGGACAAACACTCTTTTTTCCATTCTATTACCATACCCCACCCTGCCCGCCTCGACGTACCTGCGCCAGATATACTCGTCCAAGACCACCAGCACTTCGACAGCGAGGGTTTCGCCATTTTGTTGTCTTCTGTATCTGTTAGCATGGAGCTGAAACAAAAATCCGTACCTCATTGTAAGACAACAATATTCATATAATACACCATCGCAAGTGGGTGAAATGTGATTGTACAGAAAAACCTCAATGCGACCACCCCGTTTTCACGACCACCCCGTTTTCACGACCACCCTGCTAATGAGACCGATTTTTATTTTCAGAACCGATCTTTATCCTCAATATATCAATGGTCGGAAACCCCGGAAAACGGGCATCCCGTTATTAAGTAATACGACCACTTCATTCACTCTCTTTTGATAAATCACATGTTAAATTAGAAGGTATGAATAGAGGGGATTTAGTGTACGTGTATTTTCACAGTTGTGAAATGTAAGCTCTCGTGATCGTGTGAAAACTGTGCTTTAAACACGGATTGAAGTACGTATGTTCATGTATGTGAATTTTACATAATTCTTTGAAATACATGGGTTTGTTGTTGTGGTCTAGCAATGCAGTCCAGTAAAGTCTTTTTCTGTTGATGACAATGTTGATGACAGTGAAGACGATGGCGATGATGACGATGATGATGATAACCATGGTGTTGATGGGGTGATTTTTGAGAAAATAGTCGCTCGGAGTTGTGGTCCAGTAAACATGCGACTTACAACTACTTTGGGGTCAATTTTACTCAAACATTTCTCCCATCTCCTACGCATTGATCTCCCCTGGCAAGCAGAATACTTATATCCCTGTCACCATGAGAGATTATATATATAGCTGGAGTTCAGCTGTGGTATTTTAAACAAATTTAAGTTATTCTAGGTGCATTAAAGTAAAAATACACACACACATAAACAAAAGATAATTTGAAATCTTTACCTATATGATATATAATCACGTGATTTGCATGGTGGCGGTGATTAAAGTACTGTAATTAAGTAACACTGCGCGGTGTTGGATATTTTCCATGCTCGTCAAAAACGCATGATAATTATTTTTTACTGATTAAACATTATTTATGTGTTTTGTGCAAAAAGTAAGTGTTCAACCCTCAAAAGTTTTTTTTAAATGTAAAAAGGTAGGTAAAAGTGTTTTATATTTGAACAACTATGACCCAGGTCTGCCTGCTGTCAGGTGTAACACTTACTTGGCTTCCGTATTTTCTGCGAAACAGTTCTTCAAATGCTGGAACAGAAAAAATGACCCTCTTTGCCATCCAACAAAGTCCAAATGCAATTGAAAAAAAATCGTGCAATAAAATACAGTTAATTCATAGTTATTTAATTGTCATCACCGATACCAAGGGACAGCAGCACTGTTACCCAAATAACCATGATACAACTGTTTTATTACTTGATCAAAATTTTAACTTAACAATAAAGGAAACAACTGTTATATTAGCCGATCAAAACTTATTTGAACAAAGTGTTAAAACATTGAAAAAAACGTTAATGATATGCCGTCTAAAAATAACATTTGTTCTATTCCAATGGCGTCGTAGCGCGGGAGATAAACAGTTCA
Organism: Mya arenaria; assembly: GCF_026914265.1. Taxonomy (NCBI): domain Eukaryota; kingdom Metazoa; phylum Mollusca; class Bivalvia; order Myida; family Myidae; genus Mya; species Mya arenaria. Next base: position 901,281 of record NC_069137.1, on the reverse strand, counting down.
TACTATTGACCAGCACCTACAATTGACCGGGGAATAGTTTAATCCAAAGACAAATTCATAGCTTTCGTGTAAAACGGCAATATTTACAGAATTGTATTTATATAACGAAACAGTTAATAAAACACGTTTGTACTTAACTGACAGTATACAGCACGCTTATCAGCATATTTTCTACGTACTTAACATTCTGCTTTGACTCGGCCTGCTTCAAAAAACATATCAGCTAAATTGCCTGCCATAGTATTTATAAATACTTACAGGAGTTTGCGGCTCCATGTGGCACCATCCCATCATCGACGACATTCCTTCGCGATCCGGATGGCGGTATTATGGTATCATCGACGACGATCATTCGCGCCCCTGGTGATGGTATCCTTGTATCATCGACGACCGTCCTTCCCAACCCTGGTGGCGGGATCATAGTATCATCCACGAACTTTCTGTCCGCTTTTAAGTAAGGTGTGTACTTCCTGTCTACATCCACACGCGCCTCCCTCAGCACGTGCGGGGTTCCGTGACGACCACTCATTCGCGTGGCTAAGCGCCCGCCCCGGACCACAGGGGAGATGTCGTAATTTGTACCGTCGATGTAAAAGTTACCCTCCTGCAATGAGTTTGGCACGAGTTTCAAAATCCAAAAATTTCAGGCTGGACGTACAAGCTTTCAATGGACGGTTTTTTAACGGAGCACGTGCTGGCTGCGTCATCATTGATCCACGATCGGATATTCATTTCAGGGTTAAGTTTTTTATTCAAGAAAAATACAAACATGTAATTAAATTTCAAAACATTTGTTTTAACCACTTACCACATGAAGTGGGCACGCAGACCCGATACATCGTTTCCTGTACACGAACGATCCCCCGTGGCGCTTGTCCTGGTAAAACCGGACATCCTGGAATGATAAATAGGGTCAGTAAGACCTAAATACGATATAAACATACATTCAAGACTTAATTGTTTCAATTTATAACCTAGAATTTCCGGAACCGGATGTGTCGCCTGCCCTTAGCGCCATCCGTTTTACAAGTACATGCGAGTGTGTCTACTATGCATCATTTGGCCGCTTAGGTTTGCCGTATCGGATCCAGGCCCCGTTAAGAAATATTAGTTTTATACCAAGTTTATAATCTAAATAAATGGTATATACTAGTAACTACAGCGTGGTATTAACACAGCCACACATTCTTTAACTACAAAAATTGGATTACGTACATTTTTTAACTATAGGAGCCTATTACTTAAGTTTACAAAATTAATAATCTTGTACCAAAACAACGC